>NW_009634999.1:0-5340 GCF_000690535.1 Cariama cristata | reverse complement strand
TATATATACCAAAAAGAGGAAAGTATCACACAAGATTGCCACGTTTTTACTTTTTCTTAGGCATCTATTTATGGACACAGTTGGAAACAAAACAGGATGGATGGACAGTATGTCCGAACCACATCTTACCTTTTAATGTTATTCTTCCTTTCAGTTCCTTTTTTGAATTACAGATGGAATAATTCCTTATCTTTCATCTTAGTGTCATATGCACAATCAGGATATTCTCTTGAAGATGTACATCCTTGCTGAATTCTTGTCTCTGGGCAACAATACTATTAAGGATGAACTGGGCAACAGAGAGGGAATATTAACTTTGTAGGTTGATAAGGACCGTATTTGACAATTAAGAATTTTGGACTCCCAATTCTATTACCCAGTTCTATTTAAAAATCATAGAATCACAGAAAGTATGGCTGGCAAAAAATCTGTTACAGGATCTTTCCCATTTACTGTGCCACAGAAAGATCAGCAGTACCTGCCTTATTCCTAGTAGATATTGTCTACCATTTCTCAAAATCTATGTATGGCTGACATTCCATAATGAATGTTTAATGTACAATAGAGAAATAAGCCTAAAAATAAGAACCAGAACCCACGTACTCCCCGTTCCAGAAAGATACTCTACCTGTTACGTTACAGAATCTGTTACATTCTTTTGCTATGTGAATTTTGAACTATTTTGTTTTATTATAGTTTACTAGACATGGCCTTACCTCTCTTTTTCCTTTTGCTCTTTTTTTCCTGAGTACAAACTATGTGCAATCCCTCAAAATTAACAGGATATTCAGCCTAGAGATGCCAATTTCTGAGTCAGTGCTCTAAATTTTTGGTCAGTATCGTCGGAACCTTCCATATCATTCCTACCATGTATAAAAAGAATGCAACTGTAAACACATTTTGGAAAAAAGATGGATCCCACTCACAGGTGGATGTGTTCTGAGAGATCCCACTGGCTCAGAAACAGTGGTCAGACACTGGAAAACATTGCCTAGAGAAGTTGTGAATGTCCAGTCCCTGGAAATATTCAAAGTCAGGCTAGACAGGGCTTTGAGCAACCTCAATCAGCAGAAGATGTCTCATGCCACTGCAGAGGGCACTGGCAATAGATGAACTGTAAAGGTCTCTTCCAACCCAAACCGTTCTATGGTGCCATGATTCTGTTATTCCATGCTGTGATCTGAATATAGCTTTCCTAATTAGCTGACACAGATGAACCAGGACAACAGGGAGATAGTCAGTGTTCATAGCTCTTACTGAAGAATTTAATCATAAAAAGAGCTAAGTAGTGGAGGTTTCTTAGGGTAGAAAAAATATTGGTACATTGGTAAGTTAGAAGACAGAAGTTAGTATAGAAAATGAAGTGCCAAATAGCTATAACATCTAGACAGAAGGAAAAAGGAAGAAGAAAACATGAGGCTAGATAGTGGAGTTGCTACAGGTAGCTAAGCTGGTCAGTGAAAGCTAGATTGAATATTTGTATGTTACCATGTGACATCAGAGTAGACATAGTGTAAACTTGATCAAGAAATAGAAAATATTTTCAGTATGCATTTTTTTTACATTAAGAAATTGTCAGTTCACAATACTTTTGTGCACACTTCCCATTACTGCAGGGCTTACTGAACATGAATAAAATGTTTCAACAAGTGTTTTTTAGGCATCTTTATGCGAATTGTTTGTTATTTTATTAAACAATGAATTCTGACTGCACATTCAGCTATAATATTCAGAACTTGAAACCCGCATTCTATTGTGTTGCACAAGCAAACTCCAGAGAAGAAAGAAAAACAAATATCTGACTAACAACAACCTCTCTCCCAGAAGTAACTCTGTGTGGGTGGATTTTTCACAGTTTCATTAAAGTCAGTCAGTAGTCCACCTTTGCAGAGAAAAAATTCCAAAGAGAAGAACTCCACCTTTTGAGTCAGTATTTTTATCAGACTGTCCATGGACTGTTCATGAGGTAAAGAATGGAGAATCTTATAGTGGAATTTATGAATAATTTTTGAATAACAAGTGTGGTTATGATTATCACATTCTACTTGTGAATATGTCAAGAGGCAAATATTGATAATGTATTAAAGTCAGCTTTAATAAATGTTAAAGTTTACTGAGTTCCTGTTTAACTTTTCTTTAAGACTTTTCCACATAACTCAAAAATGAAACACAACTCATTTACAATTTCATATATTTGTATTTTGGTTTAATTCATGTAACCTGAGGATGGTGGAAATATTTTTCAATGAATTAATGATCACTTTGTAATGCAAACTCTGTATCAGCCTGTTCGTGCTTCCCTAGCAGAATAATTACTGTGTAGTTCATAGAAGTAACATACCCTATAGATTACTCTATAATTAGCAATTGTTCTTCTTAGTTCTCATGATAACATTTTCTTTTTGACAAATGCATACCCAGTACTTTATGACTGGAAGAATAAAGCAGTCCTCAAAACATTAAAAAAAAAAAAATAAATCACTCTCTAGAAGATTCTGCACTCATATTTTTATGGAAGAGTGAACTCACTTGCTGAGGCAAGTAACTCCAGTGCTGGCACAGTCTGCAGTGAAGTGCTCTAGCGCAGTGCACAGGGGGGCTCCCGAACCAGGGAGACATCGAGGGCAGCTGAGAGAGTCGTCAGGAGCCCACAGCTCCAGTGACAGCAGTTGATGGGACCTGGGTGAGGCCAGGAGCAACGGCGGCCAAGCCCCCTCTCCATCTTTAAAAGAAGCCTCCAGGGAGTGCTAGCGACCAGGAGCACAGTGAACAGGGTGGGCAAACAGGGCGCAGAGCGTCAGCAAGGGTGTGGCAGGGCAGTTTGCACAGAAGGGCATGCAGGAAGGGCACTGAAGCTGTAGCAGTTCAACCAGGCAGCAATGGTATCCACCCAGCAGAAAGCCATGGCCTCTCTAAGCTCTGCACCTGCCACAACTGACAGTTTCCCAGACATAGCTATGGTGCGAACACGCTGCCACAGAGGTGCCAGGCTGCAGGCTGTGCCCTACTCACGTCAGTACCAGACATCACCAGTGAGCCTGGCTGCGCGAGGTGTGCCCAGGTAGAGGAGCCCGTCCGCCTAGTGACAGAGCTCTGGGAGGAGGTGAGTAGGTTGAGGAGTATCAGGGAGTCCAAGAGGGAGACAGACTACTGGAATCACACCCTACTTTCCCTCGGACAGGCCCAACAGGCAGACAGGACACAGGATATGAAGGATTCCCTATCCTCTCTCCACCTGACTGAATGTGGTGACTCAAGGGACAGGGGGCAATGGTAACAAGTTCCTGCCTGGCGCAGCAGGCACCTCTCCTCTGCGACTGCCCCACCTTCCCAGATGCCCTTGCATAATAGGTACAATGCTCTGCAAGTGGAACTGAAGAGTGATGAGGTCAATGGTTTATCTAGCTTGAAGGTGTCACCAAGGTTAAGTTCATCTATGCCTTGCATCAAAACCGCTTCATAAAAGAAAAAAAAAATAAAAAATGGTTCATTATCATAGGAGATTCTCTCCTGAGGGGAACAGAAAGCCCAATACACAGACTGGACCCACTTCTTAGGGAAGTCTGCTGCCTTCCCGGGGCCCAGGTTAAAGATGTAAAAAGAAAGCTTCCCTGGTACAGCCCTCAGATTACTATCCATTACTGATTTTTCAAGTAGCAACTAGGAGTCCGAGGACAATCAAGAGAGACTTCAGGGCCTTGGGATGACTGGTTAAGAGATCACGAGCACAAGTAGTGGTCTCCTCTATCCTTCCAGTTGCAGGGAATGATGAGGGAAGAAACAGGAAGAGCCAGGAGATAAATAACTGGCTCCGAGTCTGGTATCGCTAGCAAAATTTTGGGTTTTGTGATCATGGGTTGGTCTACACGACACCAGGCCTGCTGGCAACAGATGGGGTACACATGTCTCAAAAAGGGAAAAGGATCTTTGTGCAGGAGTTAGCTTGGATCATTGAAAGAGCTTTAAACTAGATTTGAAGAGGGAAGGGATAAAACCAGGCTCTCTAGAGATAAGCCTGGGGACAACATGCCAATGTTTGAGGGATGCTGTGCTCGTGAGGTCCTTTGGTCTGCCATCTTAGTGAAGGTAAGGACTGGAGATCCACGCAGCAGCAAAGGCACAAGGGTTGTTGAAGTGTTAGGAACCACAGAAGCGCCTGAGAATGATCATGTAGGAATTAGAGATTCTCCCCCCAAAAAGGTGGAGGGATCAATAGCCCAGTTGAAGTGCATCTACACCAATGCATGCAGCACGAGCAACAAACAGGAGGAACTGGAAGCCATTGTGCAGGGGGAAAACTATGACATAGTTGCCATCACAGAAACATGATGGGATGACTTGCACGACTGGAGTGCTGCAATGGATTGCTATAAACTCTTCAGAAAGCATAGGCAAGGAAGGAGAGGTGATGGGGTAGCCCTGTATGATAGAGGCAGACAAAATATTCTGTAAACAGCTGGGAGAAGTCTCACAATCACTAGCCTTTGTTCTCATGGGACATTTCAACCTACAAGATGCCTGCAGGAAATACAATACAGCAGAGAGGAAACACTCCAGGAGGTTCCTCGAGTGTGTGGAAGATAATCTCCTGACACAGTTAGTGAGTGAGCCACCTAGGAAAGGCACCCCACTGGACCTGTTGTTTGTGAAAAGAGAAGGAATTGTGGATGATGTGATGATTGGAGGCCATCTTAGGCACAGCAATCACAAAATGATAGAAGTTTTGATTCTCAAAGAGGTAAGGAGAACTGCTACCTTGGTCTGCCGGAGGGCAGACTTTGACGTGTTCAGGAGCCTGGTTGACAGAGTCCCTTGGGAAGCAATCCTGAAGGGGAAAGGGGTCCAGGATGGCTGGACATTCTTCAAGAAGGAACTCTTAAAGGTGCAGGAGCTGGTCTTCCCCATGTGCCAAAAGAAGACACAGTGAGGAAGAAGACCAGCCTGGCTGAACAGAGAGCTTTGACTGGAACTCAGGGAAAAAAAAGAAGAGTTTATGACCTTTGGAAGAAGAGAAAACCACTGAGGAGGACTACAAGGACGTTGTGAGGTTATGCAGGAAGAAAATCAGAAGGACCAAAGCCCAACTAGAATTTAATCTTGTTGCTGCCATAAAAGACAATAAAAATGTCTCTATAAAGACATTAGCAACAAAGGGAGGGCTAAGGAGAATATCCATCCGTTATTGGATGCAGGGAGAAACATAATAACAAAGAATGAGAAAAGGATGAGGTACTTAATGCTTCCTTTGTCTCCGTCTTTAAGAGTAAGACCAGATATTCTCCAGGCATCTAGCCACCTGAGCTGGAAGATGGGGACAGGGAACAGAATGAAACCCCCATA
>NW_009634998.1:71425-80067 GCF_000690535.1 Cariama cristata | reverse complement strand
CTCTTGGCTGTCTTCTACTGTGAGACTGAGAAGGTCTTTGTACTTATTCACATTCAAGGGAGATAACAACATAGCTGGAGCAGGAAAAACAAAATGAAGATTACAGCCCCGGAGCTTTACCAAATGACTGAGGCTTATACAAGCATATAGTTCTCTTCACTGCACACAGATGTGACTGAGGATATGGAGTCATTACTGCTCTTCTTAAATACTGGTAGGACATTATTTAATATTGACTGACAGCATGAAGGCTACGAGATCCTATAGAAGCGAAGACAGGAGAAACATGGTGAAGTGAGGCCTTGCTTCTGCTATTTGGCGTGTGCTTAACAATTCACACGCCCCGCAACTTTCCAAGAGGATTTTACCTCATTCCTGAACTGAGCCAAAAGATGTGGAAAATGTCAGTAATGGAGATAATTTTGATGCCAGCAACCCTGGAAAAACATAAGAACTCCTGACAGCTTAAAACTTTTAGCTAGTAAAGACTGTGAATATAGCAGGACAGGAAAAAGACAGGTCTTCCAAGAAAACAGTTTTGACAGGACGGACAAAAGAAACAAGAGGTGGCAAAACTTGGCCAGCACTTGGTCAGTCTCTGAGTCGAAACAGGGTTTTGCATTTTCACAGGGCTAGCAAGTTATAAGCATCTCTGTGCCCTTGAATCATGAGTGGAAAGCCAAGCAGTGCACAAACACCGAGAGGTGCTCCCAGGGAAGGAGGAGGGGGAGAATGAGGAGGAGGCAGAGGAAGAGGAGGGGACCCCATCCTGCTTGGCATTTCTTTGGAGTTTGATGTAGTGGTCAACTCTTGCCTCCAGGGCTTCCAGTGGAGGAAATGTCCTGCTCCCTGCATCACCCAGTTGCACAGGAACCTGGCCGGGCTGCTCCCCAGGGAGGACCAGAGGTTGCAAACACCCGCCCGAAACACAAACACACACTCCTTCTGTGATGCCCTTCAGAAGATCAAAGAAGAAGAAGGAAACAGCTTTAGAAAAATCGATGGGAAGAACTCAAGGACACTGCAAGACCTGCATTTTGAGATCTCACATAGATTTTTCAAGACTTTGTGCATTTGAGGACTTGGTTGGGTGCGTGCCTCCCCATGGACGGGGCACTGCCGTTCGGTCCTGCTTGTTAGATGTACAGAACAGGGC
Source organism: Cariama cristata (assembly GCF_000690535.1). Classification (NCBI taxonomy): domain Eukaryota; kingdom Metazoa; phylum Chordata; class Aves; order Cariamiformes; family Cariamidae; genus Cariama; species Cariama cristata. Next base: position 78,911 of record NW_009634998.1, on the reverse strand, counting down.
CCCTATAGAGTTAATTGCCAGGTGAGGGCTCAACCGTCCTGATAGAGCAAATACTCAAAACAGTAAAAACACCCGGTGGTTTTAATATGCGTGGTCTCCTTGCAGAGTTAAGGAGGCCAAAGCAAAGCTGAGCTGAGCTGTGCCATCAGACAATGACAACACCGCTGTGCCTGAGGCATTTTATCGGTTATGACCCCCGGTCATGGCAAGCATGGCAAGACTTTAAAAATATTCAGATGTGGGGGTTGGTTCGTTTTTGTAAACATTTCCTTTTTTTCTCGTGGGTGTCACTAGATGGCAGAGCCTGTCATTGGGCTTCCTAATGACACATTCCTACAGCTTTCAATATTTGGATTTCAATTAAGCTGTAAATTCCTGGGGTTTTCAGTGGCTATCTCTGGGGTAATTACAAAATCAATGTCCTTTAAAACAAACAAAGAAAGCTTATAGGTTAATGATATGAATGATCAACCCATCTTAATGTACTCCATGTTTGGTATGATGACATAAATTTAAACTTTGACTCAAAAAATATTTAAAATGTCGTGTCTGAAGACTGAGGAGCCTCCGAAAAGGCACTATTTGGTGTCAGAAGTGGCCCAAAGGTTTGAACAGCCTTGACACTCTCTGGAGCAAAGGCAGCTGAAGAGCCTAAGCTCCTTGCACTGGGACGCTTCGCATTACCAGTGCAAAGCAAAACACCCCAGCCTGGACAGTTAATCTGCAGCTCGTTTATGCTCTGAAGTTATTGATGGCAGAAGATGAAAAGGAAAACTCAGAAGGACCAGACAACCTGGGAAGCAACCTGCACAAATCCCATTGTGAAAAGTTTGCAGAGGCTGTGTCCTGACATTATCTAAACCACCTAGGCTGAAAACAGGTTTTAACTAATGGCTACTTTATTGTGTAAGACTCATTTAAAATATTCATAATATGGAGTCCACTTAGTCAAGAGACCGAACCACATTCTCGGCAAGTCCTGGCATTCAGAGAGAACCCTCCCACCACTTGAGGAAGGACCTTTGGTGCGGGATTGAATGTCTCCTCTGGTTCCAAATTTGGTCTCCAACACAGGGCCATGATTGCCAGTCACCACAATTTAAATATGCACATACAGAGACACACACAGAGGTATGAGAGAGAGAGATACCTGTAGGAATAGAAGAGAGCAGCTCAGCCACCAACTAGACGGATTGCTCAAAAACAACAGACTGCTGCTGTGCACACCTCTCAGTCATTTTGTGTTCGTTTCTATCTATTTTCCTGTAAAAGTTCCCCTTCATAATATAATTTACTGTAGGTATCAACTGGTTGTTAAAGCTCTCAGAAAGGAAGACAGAAGCAATCGTTATGTCAGTCAGAGTTCAGCTGGAAAATTTTAGCTTCACCCCCCCAAAAAAAACCCCAAGGGGTTTACACAGCTTGTGGAAAATTGTTCTCCAGGAAATTAAATCTCTGTAACACCTTCATCCTATTAGTCTACTTGCCAATTACTCCCCTCCTCATGACTACAAAGTGCTCAGAGAAATGAACCAAGCTGAAAAAATGACATGTGCCTGCTATACGTGATAGCCCATCATTACCCTGCTCATGACAAGCCAAAGCTCTTGTGTTTCAAAAACTGCTCCTTTATTTTTTCATAAACACTGCTTGCTGGGACAGTCAAGCGTGCCAAACCCTCCTCGCTCCGCAGCGCTGTGGACTGCCAAGAGGCACTGGTGGGATGATGTTCTCCTTCCTACCCCAGGACACCTAGGGCTGCCGGGAAGGCTCTGCGCGTCAGGGTCTACCCACATTGGAGGCACTTCTTTCTCCATAGCAAAAGCAAAAGGATACCAAGGAATCCAATCATCCCTTAAAAATCATCAATTTTAATCAATATCTCTGGTGTCAATGAAAGTAGCACCATACTCAGATCCAGGGATTATAGATCCAGTGCTGAGCAATGCAGCTGAATCCAGCAATGCCCTGACAGAAGCTCGAAGAGATGCTTGGGGTAGAAGATATGCCTTTGAAGTCCAATCCTACATGGCCCTTTAAGGATGCCTACATTGAACCCTTCAGGATATGACCAGAATTGGTCAACAGCAGAAACAAATGGCAGTATGGGATCAGTGATTCCAGTGCATCTTTGCTGGATTTGGCTCTAGTGGTCAGCATCACAGGTGCCCACATCAACACCCATAGGAAAAAAGGCAATTTCAGAAACAAACAAGCCAGCTGTGTTACTGACTTGATCTCTCTCTCCCCAGAAAACTGCTGCTCCAGAGTATTACTTTAGGATTATTTACTCCTAAGTGCTAGCTTTTGATTTCGTTTGCCCCAGAATTTCTTTTGCTGCCCAAGCAAAGGTGGCTCTGGTCACTGAGTGCATCCAGAACTGTCATCTACTTATCTGCTGGAGAGAATCATGTGTCTCTAATCTTTCTCCTTTTTTTTTTTTTTTCCCCCTTTTTTTTTTCTTATATTCATCTCCTTCACAGGGCTCATTGGAAAAGCCTACTAGCAATAATTAAGCATACAAATCACCTTAGCTAACTAAAATGAAACAGCTCATTGAATATGCATGATATGCAACCATAGGAGCAGTTTTGAAGGACATTTGACAGTATCTTGAGTTTGTAAGTGTTGTGGCCAGTACAAAAAAAAAAAAAACCCACATGAAAATGCATATTCACCATTTAACGGTGTATCAAAACCTGCCAGAACACCAAGGAGCAGGAGCAAACCCTCTGAGGAATGAATGGCTCTGTGAAATGTATGAAGGTATTAGTCTTTCATCTTTCTGCCTGCTAGTCTGAACCCGAGGTTAGCAGTGACAGCAAACACGGCTCTCATAGGGCACAGGTGGTAGCATCAGCACAGACCTAACCTGAAAGGGCACGGAAGAAATACTGCTCTTTCTGCAGGCTACCCTGCCATGCCAAATTTTCCACAGGAAGCACTGTAAACGTTTGCTCTGCATTGATGACATGGGCCCATGTATGGGAGAGAAATTCTGTGAGCTGAGGTGTCCTTTTCATTTTGAATATAAATTTCCTTTTAAATAGAAATACAAGCACAGAAGGAAATTGTACACGCCTAAGAAATCCCTCCAACCTGCACCCAAATACACTAAACTTCCATGCATTTTCTCAGCTGATGCCTTTGTCACTTATTTCTGGGAACATGACTTGCCATCCCCATTTCAAACACTTCAAAGAATTATTTTAGCAGAAAAGCTTTCTCGAGACCTCACACTACTCTGTGCGGCTTCCCTCTCCCATGCCCCTCACCAGTCCCTCTCCCGTACCTGACCAGCCCAGAATCTGTGATTCCCAGATCCTTAAACTAGATTACTTTATCTTTCCTACACTTCAGTTTAAAAATAGTCTTTAAATAAAAATAACATATCTATATAGTCTTTGATTTTAGTATCTATATCATGTGGTACTCTCAGCAAGCAATACCTCTTAGTATTTGGACGTGAAGATAACGGTATCAAAGTTATTGATACCAACGGGGTTTCTTCCCCCAGTGCACAGTTCTACATAACTATACACAGAAGGCTCTGCAAACAGGCTACAGATAAAACTCTGCAAGCTGCTATTAAACTGATGTCCCAACTGCTCACCTGGCACAAGCAGATTCATAACTCTCCCTGGGGCTGCTAAAGTAGGTTATTAAGGATGTGGGTTTTTTTCTGTTCGCTGTGCAGGTTTGGAGGCTATGTCAGGGTCGCAAGGCTCCACTGCTTTACGGGGGATGAGCCACAGGGGCAGGCAGTATCAAGATCATTTGAGTAGAGTGTAGCTGGAGCACAATCATGGCTTAAAAAAGCAACCACCACCGTGATTATGGCTCAGATATCACTATTTCCAAATCATCTTCCAATGGTATAGTCTACCAGTTGCATATAGATGTAGAAAAACCCTGTTACTTTAAAGATTTCTTAGTAAGTGCCAAGATTAATTTCTGAGCAGGAAAGAGGACTGTTGAAAGATGCTGATATATATATTTCAGGTCATGTTAGAATCACAGAACCACAGAACAGCCCAGGTTGGAAGGGACCTCAAAAGATCATCTGGTCTAACCTTTCATGGGCAAGAGTGCCTAGATGAGATCATCTAGCACCCTGTCCAACCACATCTTGAAAACCTTCAGGGATGGGGACTCTACCACCTCCCTGGGGAGGTTGTCCCAGTGATTGATTATTCTCACTGTGAAAAATGTCTTTCTTCTATGTTTCAGGCTTTCCACTCGGCATCACAAGTGCAAACCGAAGAGCTCTTCCACTCTCTCCTCACCACCGTAGCCCAACCTGCAGAAGACAGGTCCCTCACACACAGCATTTATTTTTACAAATATCTGCACCATTCTCTTTCAACTGGAGTATGTGACCATATAAAATATGAAACCTTGTATTTTAAAACAAGAACAAAAGTATCAACCTGGAGTCTTCATTTTTAATCTTTTAAATGATGGGGTTTGTTGTTATTCACAGATAGAGAATGTATAAAGCCATATGCATGCAATTATGCTATGTTTTATACTGCCTGTTTCCTAAATTATTTTCCCTCGGGACAGGATATTATACTGTGACTATATTTGTTCTCCCATTATTTATGTTCGGATTTATTGCAAAAATCCTGCAGCAGATTATAAGTTTCTGGCTAGGAGTGGAATTTTTCTGAGAGAAATGTTTTGTTACATTTTGTTAGAAGTGCAATTACAAAAACATAAACATGAAATTTACATACAATAGATATTAAAAAAGTCAGCGTGTAACCCACTTAAAATATTTGGCAGGATATTTATCTAAGCTGTTTCAATTTAATGCAGATGTGTCCTAACAAATAAAATGTGTTTTGAAATCTGTTGTCATCCCCAGCCAGATAATCAGTTGTCCATATCCTTAAATTGCTGCATATTTAGCATTATAAAAATGTTGAGGACAGTGATAACAACACTGTTAATCATTCTTTACTTATCTAATGTTCATCCCTCTGATATACTCCCTCTGATATACTCCTGGTCCAGTAAAAATTATCAAATGTCCACCTAAAATTTGAAAAACCCTAAAATATTAATTATACCCAAATAGCTAGCATCAATACAAAAAAACCCCAAAAAAGTAGAAGCAAAACAGTACCTCATCCTACCAGATGAATAACAGCTCTATCAATGATTTTTAAATAGGATTGAATATAGGAAAATTATTCGAAGGCCTAGGATATATAGACTAACTTCATTACCCAGAAGTACATGCAGTCAAGACCTGTTTTCAGCTCTCCCAGCAATGCTGCTGCCTCCACTGACCTCAAGTTTGAACCTGCCTGACTTCAGCCATGCCAGTCCCTCGATGCCTCTGGAGGGGCAATGCCTCTTAATTCTCAGGAGCTGCACAGGATCAGGACGACAAGAGGAAAAACCTGGGCTAATACAGCCTTGCTAAGGTTTTGACATTTCCTTTGAGCTTGCAATTTAATTCAAACATGAAGATGATAAAAAAAAGAAAACCCAGCAAGCCACCTCTGCATCCAAAGTCTGCTGGATTCAACACAAGTCTTTGCTCTGTTTCTGGTGGGTTTTGACATGAGCTTATCTATGGTTTTATTTCTCCTGGACTCCCCTTCTAGCTCCTGCATGCCTGCAACTTCTCCTGTGCAGATGGTGGCTGCTCCAGGCAACCCTGGCCGTACTCTTCCTTCTTCCTCTATTGTTCCAACTTTCTGTTATCTCAAAAACATTGACATTCACATGCTGGCAGCAACTTTAGAGATTTTGGGTTGTTTCATTTACCAAGACAGAACTTTCATGTGGTTTAACAAAGTTCAGCTGTACAAGGTGCCTGAGCATGATACCTGTGCCATAAGCATCTGCCTCGGGGTTTTTTGCAGGTCAGCAGCAAACACATTTCAGGAGTTTCAGTTACTGGCATCATCTGACAAGTACCCAACTGCTAGGCAAAAAAAGGGAAAGGTCATTTTTAGGAATAAAAAACATTCTCTTGCATTAATTTTTCCTAATGTTACTATAAAGTCTCATAACTACCATGTACAAGCGATAGGACAAGAGGAAATAGCCTCAAGTTGCACCAGGGGAGGTTTAGATTGGATACTAGCAAAAATTTCTTCACCAAAAGGGTCATCCAGCATCGAAACAGGCTTCCCAGGGAAGTAGCTGAGTGACCATCCCTGAAGGTATTTAAAAGACATGTGGATGTGGGGCTTAGGGACACAGTTTAGGGACATGGTTTAGTGGTGGACTTGGCAGTGCTAAATTAACGTTTGGAGTCGATGACCTTAAAGGTCCTTTCCAACCTAAACAATTCTATGATTCTGTGAAATACAGGGTATTCCATTTAAACATAAGAAAAAAAAATTATTCTTTCAGGAAACCAAACCAGTTTTCACTGACAAACATCCACTGCCAGATAGTTTTGAGGGTTATTACAGAGCACGTGCACTTCAACTCAAATCCTGGCACATTCGTAGAAAGAGCCATTAAAGAAAACGGAGGTGCTTGATCAATACAAGTCTCTATTCAGGTCTTTGCAAAGACCGCAAACCATTTTTTTGCTCCACACCAACAGCCCGTGTAGCAAGACCTGCAGCTGGTCCCACACAAGCTGGTCATGGCCCTCCTGCTCAGGCGTTGTGAGGGGTCACCCTCCCAGCCACAGCCAAAATCTGATGCAAAACTGAAACGAAGCTCAAATGAAGCTTGGCAGGATGGGAGCACAAGTCGCCCCTTGGCATTGTTCATGGGGCCACCTTTCCAACATGCCAGCTTACCAAGTGATGAGCTTGCCAGGGTCCTGGTGCAGTCAGCAATGATTTAAGGTTGACATGCAATCCATGCCTGGTGTTGAACACTTCTGAGTAGTGTTTACTGTCTCCTGGTGATGATTTACAGGGTTTGATTACCCATTTTTCATTACAACCAAAAGTGAGATTAAAATGTTTCAGAAGCAACTGCTCGTATTAATCTCTGCAGCAGAGGCTGGGAGTGGAGCTGTCATTCAGGGAAGGGATGGCACCCCAGCTGCCAGCACTGCTACAAGGCAAGAATCGTTAAAAGCAAATATCTTCTCATAAGATAGACTGGAGATGGGAAGAACAGCAGCCAGCCAGAGAGGGTTTCTGAACAGTAGCCAACACACACACAAAAGCAGCCAAAATTCACTGACCATTCTCTGCTGATTTCATCTCAGAAGGAAAAAAATAAAAAGCACTAAAACAATATCAATGCTTTGTCTAAGAATAGCACATACATTTTAAATATCTGTATTTAAATCACCTGTTGCTTTGCACCTAATAAGGAGCAAAAATTGAAGTGCAGGAAGGAGTAATAAGCTGGGTTGGAGGGAGTTGCTTTGGTGAGGCACCAAGAAAGTACAGCTCCAAATATGGAGCAGTGAGATGCGGAGAGGCACGCGTGAGCAGCGGGCAACCTCCTCGCTCCCTCCCAACCTGAGTCGTCTCTGGCTGAGCTCAGCAGGACG
>NW_009634998.1:56930-71373 GCF_000690535.1 Cariama cristata | reverse complement strand
CTTATCTTTCCACGGTGAAGAGGCAGGAAAAAAGAAAGAGAGAGAACATCAAAGTAACTTCTTATTAGACTTCAGACTGCACAATAATATCCTTTCCATGTGGGAGAAAATATATAAAAAAAAAAAAATCCAAGAACTCACAAGTCACTTTGTTATTTTCAAGGGATTTTGCAAACACCTGAACAATTGCAGTTATTAACAGTAGCTACACTTTAGTGCCTGATCCGCTGCAGTAAGAAATGCAGCTCAGAGGGGAGTTCGGTGTGCTGCACATCAAAACTAAATAAATCATAATTATAGACTGCTCTGCTCCATTGCAAGGGGAGACAAACATTGCTTTCTCTGCCTGTCTGCCCACCCCCTGCCTGACACCACCTTTTTTTTTATTCCTGAAAATAAAAAAATAAAAACAAAAGCATTTACTGTAATAATTTACTGCTGAGGTCAAGAACACGCTCCAGGGGTGGTAGTGGCAAAGAGGAACTACAGTAGGAATACAAACAGATACTTTCCTCCTAAGATGCTTTGATGTGCCATTCCTAGGAAGACTGTCTTTCTTCCCTTTATAGCTTTGGGCCTGTGAAGACTTTACACTTTTTTTCTTTTTTTTTTTTTTTTCTCCCAGATATCCTTAACACAGGACCCTTTCTCGACCTCACAGTAATAACAAACAGGAGATGAAAAATCCATGTGCTGCCTTATCAAAGCCATCTGCAGAATTTAAGCTTTCATTTAAAAATAAAAATTAAGCTTCTAGCCTTTAAAGGTTGCAGAGATAACCTTCTCTATGTGAACTGATCCACAGCCATCCTCTATTTCTACCCTCTTTTGTCAGATTTTCTGGAGGACCATAACTGCTTCCTATAGTCAGAACTGACTATTTGGGGAAAATTTTCACAGATAATGTTGGCTTGGCTTTCCCAAGTGGAACAGCATTGGTTTCTCGTTGCTGATGTGTAAAGCTGATAAGCAGAAGCAAAGTAATGCTTTTGCTGGAATCTCCATAGACTCACAGGACCAAAACATGGACATCTATAACACATATGTATCTAAGCTTAACGCCCATGAGTCTCATTATAGTTTACCAAGAGAAAAGATCACTTTTGGGTGGAATTCATCCCCCCAGCCTCCCAGGTCTGCGGACAGAGGCAGGCGCATCCAGGTGTGACTCCTCAGACACATTTCAGACATTGACCTTAAGAGGAACTGCTCTCAGGATGCCTGAGGCTAAAGGAAAAAAATGGCCTTGGTGCTCACAGCTCCTACAAGAGACATGGCAGGGAAATAATTAGGGGAGATATGGCAAAAATGACTGCCCCAGATGATGGATGAGCCCCGCTGCACAGATGATTTTTTTCCAAGTTCTCTGTTAATCATGCTGGGGAGAAATCTCTCCTCCCTTCAAACAGTTATCGCTATGATCCTGACCACAGAAACAAGCCGCCCTGGCCAAACTGGTAGGACCACGCATTCGTTCATCATGTTCAGTCTCTTATCTCCAAATGAGGTTCCTCTCTTTCCAGGGAACAGACAAGAAAAAACTCAACCAAACAAAGGAAAAAACAGAGACCCAGCACATCCCAAGGTAATTACGTGTCAAGAAAGAAAGCAACGATTCATTCATTCTGACCTTACTACACAACAAGTTTGAGAGGAGAAACATGGAACTGATTTTATTTATCAGCAGCACACAGAGCCTCAAGTAGCAAAAAATCTCCTGAAAGCTACACAACTAATCTTCACTCACCTCAAGTGCCATCAAGGGCCAGGATGAGCAGGGGGATATGACTTCTAGATTTCAAGGTCAAGAGCACAAGGCACAACTGCCCAGTAATATATATATGCTTTTCTTTTTCAGAAATAAATAATCCTTTTTAAAGTCTCCAAGCCACGGGTCCATCACCTTCCTTTGTAATGATTCTGATATTTAGTGACTTTTATTAATAAGTAGGAGTTCTATTTCAAAGTAAAAGATTTCTCAAATTGACTTTCAGTCACTGGATCTTGTCATGCTTTCACCAGAGCTACAATGATGCCAGCAGCCTTCAATAACTCTTTTGTGTGTATCCATATGGAGGGATGAAGACACCAAGCAACATACTCTTTGATAAAAGCAAATACATTGAGATCCTTGCTTTTCTATCGTTTTGCAGTGATTGAAGTCTCCTCTGGTCTCTGCTCAGTATTGCATTGCCAGCACTAAAATATGATACAATTTTTTTTTGTTGTGGCCAGTTTGGAGATAGAATCTCTTCTTGTATGCATCAGAGGATTGAATTAGCTCTTTTTGCCCAACCTGACAAACAACCTTCTCATTTTTAGCACCCTCACCTATCTTTACGTCATCTGCAAAGATTTCATACCATTGTCTAGGTTACTGCCAAAACTATGGAGCAGCATCAGCTCAAGAACCATTCCCAGAAGTACAGACTGAGAAACAACTTCCTCACTGATACCGACCCCCTAACAATGACATTCTGACACATCATCAAATGTGTTTTTAACCCGTCTAGTATATGCCGTTATGTCTACACAAGTTGAATCAAAAGATCTGGTGGCATCAAGTCCGAAGCCTTATGCAAACGTAAGTACACCATAACAGCAGACTTCATGTTATCAAACACGTCTCTCAATCCTGGATTGGCAGAAACTATCATTATGGATGTAGCAGTTTAATAATGGAGTGATATCAAGTGATCTTTTGCTTTACATAACAAAAAGGTGAAGTATGGAACAAGATGCAGAAAAGGGAGTAAAAAAAACCCCAAAATATTGCAAAAAAAAACAGGTGTCAACAACCGCAGGAATAAAGAATAAAATGACAGCCAATTCAAAGTAGAATTGAACATATTATTCACAGTAAGGGTAAAAAAAAAAAAAATCCATCATATTAATCTGTAAATTGGTCCATTGTTTCCTATACCAAAACTGTCTAAGCTACGTGCACTATCATGAAGCTGAAAGAATAACTGAGTAATATACTGTTTCCATTATTCAGAAAGATGAATAATGGTCCTTTCAGATTTTAAATTCCATGACTTTATCAGACAGAATAGGCCTATGCCTATATTAGTAACAGTATGATGCAATTGGAGAGGGTCTGTCCAGCAAAGTAATGAGTTCAGAGGAGCCCAAAGCCATACTGTGTGCACCAGGGCGATGTGCTCCAGCCTGCTCCCACGGTTGCACGCCCATGCTGCTGGAGTGCACCAGGTGCGTATCTCCCAGTTCAGTTTTCTCAAAAAGGAAACAGATTTGGGCCCTCTGAGACCATTCCCCAACCCGAACCAAAGCCCAGTAAGTGGGGACAACCAGATTTGCCTCCAAAAATCCCTCCTGATCCAAACATATCCATGAATGTACATACAGCCCAAAGAGTTGAAGGAGGGTGAAGGTTGGATACAAAAGGTGAACAGGGATCACTAAACGTCCAGAATGTTTTAATAGTCAGCAAAAACATTTCTTTAGTAGTGTGACATTTTGGGGCTGATTCCATACTGACAAAATGTAATAGACATAAGTAGGAGAACATCATTAATAAGCTTATCAGCAACAAAAATGTCTACAGGACACAACTGGCACCAGGTTCCACCACATCAGCCATTGTAGAAACAGTGGAACACCGTCTCAAAAGGAGTGAACTGCATGGTGATATAATCTCATAATATTAAAATACAAGCACTTCTGCCTGAATCTGTGGGAATTACAGTTATTTTTGTGTCACGCATATCCCCCAGGATGTGCCCAAGCACTCACTCCCACAGCTCACCACCTCCTGTAACTATCGTGTAGGAGAGGAACGTGGTCTCACCACAAAGCCCTCAGTGTAGAGGAGAACGAAGCATAAGGCACTCACTTGGACTAAAACTCCCACTAAATACCACAGTATTTCCAAACACTTTTTTCTCCCCAGCTTTAAGACAATTTTTTTTTTTTTTGGTACTCTTCGTCTGAAATTGTCTGAGTTTTAGCCAATACATTTGATTATTTCTATTTTTACCACAAACAAAAAAGGAATGATCCATAGACTGGGGCACACTCCCTCTCTTTTTTTTTTTTTGGCTTTCAAAGCAACCATTTTCTCCATTAGATCATATTTGTTTGCCTTAGACTTCAGAAATAAATAGCAGATGACATTATGCTACAGTTACTGTATGTGTTTGCTTTATCCATTTTTGCATTTATTGTAATGAAAATTTCCATGAGTGGATGTTTCCCCAGTGCTAACACCCCCTCCCCAATTTATTATACACCCTGGAAATGACGTGCCCCTTGTTTCTGGAGGTAACCCCACACTGTTCACAAACACTGTAGTCAGCTGTATATACTGCCCTCACAGTACTGAGGGGTTTGCCCTTCTTTTATTTCATTTTAATTCCAAATCTTTGTGAATTTGACAGTGTTCCTTTCACCCAGTCCTCCTTAAGGGATGGGAAAGAAATAGGCCTGGGTTAGTGTAAGCTGAAATGCTGTATTTAAACGATTCTCAAAGGATCCCCCTGGAAAACAAAAGAAAACAACAAAACCCCCAATCAAACAAAGCTCAGGCTTGCCCTGCTGCTACTGCTGTTTGCTGCTCTGGGACACAGCACGCTCTAGAAACCTTCCCTGAAAGAAATGGGAAAATAAAATTGAAAAAAAAAATCATAAAAAGCAAAAATCTCAGCACAGGCCTTGAAGACCCTTCCAGTGAAACCGCTAATGGCGGCTCTGGCCACCCTTCTCACGTGGCTTTCTGCCACAGCAGGTCTGAAGGCTTTGACTCAAAGCAGTCAAAAGCATGGGAAGAACTGAGGTCCAACTGATGGGCAAGGTTTCAAGCAATTTCACAGGAGCCAAACACTTATCTCCTTCAGACCAGATACTGTTGTATGTAGTGGGGTGGTGGCAACGTCTTCACCCACCTCCCCACCCAGCATCCTACTCCTCATAGCAGCCTCCGGGTCCCAGGTTTGCCTTCAGAGGAGAGAGAAAAATCTGTCCTCTTTCTCTTTCTGTCCTCATCAAGCAGGACTGTAAAAGGAGGAGGCCAACGTAGATGCTTCTCTTCAGTCATGCTTTTGCCCCTCCAGCAGAAGAGATGTGTCTACCTTAAGAGTTAAATCAATGACTGCTACAGTGAGAGCATCCTCAGGGCCCAGTCCAAGACCACAAATTTAATTCCTCCAGGAATACAGGCATGGAGCAAGCATGAATATTTAAAAACAAAAAGCAAAAATGCAAAAATGCTACCAAGCAAAACATTTCCCTGCACACACACACACTGCTCCATGCAGGCGTGGAGTGAACCACACAAGGAAAATTCTGACCATCCTATTTAATGTCCAAGATTATACTTATGAAAGCAGGGAGGCAGCTGAGCCAGACAATCCACTGATGCATTAGAGCATCATCACTATGGTCTAATGCAAACACAAGGGGACTGCATCTCAGAAGCATATTTAGATTGGAGGGAAAACAGTCTCATAGTAACCATTACATGCGATGGAGCCCTGCTTTCCTGGAGACAGCTGAAGACCTGCCTGCCGATGGGAAGTACTGAATGAATTCCTTCTTTTGCTTTGCTTGTGTGCGTTGCTTTTGCTTTACCTATTAAACTGTCTTTATCTCACCCCACAAGTTCTCTCACTTTTACTCTTCTGATTCTCTTCCCCATCCCACCAGGGGTTGGGGAGGGGGGGTAAGCGAGTGGCTGTGCTTAGCTGCTGGCAGGGGTTAAACCATGACACTACAGAAAACGTAAGGACATACGATGGGTAAAATGCTATGGATTTGTACTTTGTTCAATACATGTTTGCATGCTATACAATCAGACTAATTTCATCTTATAGCCAATATACAGACTGAGGGGTTTCGTGGAGGGAGAAGCGGGAGGGGAGCAAAGGGTTCCACTCATTTTTGTTAGGATGCCTAATGGCTTTTGGTGTTAGAGAAACATAAATAACTATATCATCACGAGGCACAGATTAGATCTAAAATATTCCTTGGAATGTGAAAAACAGATTCTTTAAAAGCTCTGGTTTGAGGCATGTGGAATAAGGCCATTATTTGACACACTGCTCAAAAAAGTGGCATTTTGTAAAGGAAAGATTCATGTGAGTATTCCTCTCTCAGACAGCAAAGACAACACTTTGCTCCTCAAGAAAAGAAACATATTACTATATCATCTGGAGACAGAGTGATTTCACTCTTTAATATGCATGTGAGAAGGCAAATAGTTCATCCTCAAAAGTTTGCTTGTTTCTTTATGTAACAAATGTCAAACTTCACAGAAAAACGATTTTGGTAGAGGTGTAGTTTTTTCGTGTGCTAGTGTTTGTTCTCCTTTTTATAACAAAAACCCTAAAATTGTCAATATTAATTTTCTGCTAAGTGATCAGTGATCCATTTAATATCATCTGCTACAGGGCAAAGCAGCCTTAGGATGGGCCTGTTGAATTTTAAGAGGTTCAGTATCAAAGCCTCCGTTGATTCCTTTCTTACTTCCCCCAGTGTGTCCTAGAGCACGATAAATGGCAAGCTGTTAAGCACTTAAACTGTTTCTCCTAGGACGACGAGTCGTAGTAACTATGCCCATAGCAAAAGCCCTGATTAACATTTTCTTCAGAAATCTTGACAGCATTAATAAGTCTTTTGAAACCTTGAGCACCGCGGATCCCCTCTCCCACCTCGCTGGCACTGCAATGCCAGCTCAGTGCAGGAAGATACCCAAACCCTAGTTTTAGGAGCAGAGAATCCCAGTAGGACAGCACAGTCAGCCTGTCACTTGTGTGGGAGTGAAGGACTGAAAGGCAAAGCGGCGCCTCAACTGCTGAATACGTACAAAAAAAGCACATTAACTCTGCACTGCTGTACCTGGGATTAGCCTTGTGGTTGCTGGCATCTGCTGCACTCTCTTCTTCTTTCTGCCGATCCACACAATGAGAGAGGGTCAATTTTGAAAGCTCATCAACCCCTACCATCATGACAAAGTATATCCACTGCCTCCAGGAGAAGGGTTGACTTTGCAAGAGTATTGCCCAAGGCAGCTGATGTTTCATTGTTCCAACCAACTGACTATAATGGAAACACCATTAAGCCTCAAGTGTACTCTTATCCTGAGAGGGCTCTCGTCTCCCTTGTACTGGAGGACCTCACAACAGCTAATGTATTTATCATCAGTATCACGTCTGTAAAAAAAATGCTTTTATCCCTGCTCACAGACAGAAGTATAAATCTGTGGAAATACTCCATACCAAACTCCTTCCAAGATCAGGAGGAGCTGGATATATACTTTTCAGGAGATCTGGACCTGCAGATTTGCTGAAAATCTTCCAATGTATCATTTACATGGTAGGAAATGGAGCTTGAAGCCCCCGCCCTGCAGCAGTTCACCCTCTCCAGGGGACCCACCATTCCATGAGCAGGAGCCCGAAGGTGACTGGCAAGATGTGGTCCCCAGGTGCTGAGTGCTACCCACATCATGACAATCCACTCCAAAACAGTTCATGGATGTTCTCCACCATACCCATGAGCTGGGCAAAGGAGAGCGACATCAAAGAGCCCCAGGTGTCTCAACACCACAGACAGGGATGTGTTAGGTCCACCCACGAGCTGAGCTAGAAATGCCTTATTTATTTGGAGAAGACCTGACAGCTTCATCCTACTTCCCCATGCGTAGGCTAGAGGACTTCAGACTGGAACAGTATTTCAACACTACAGATGAACACAGGAGTCCAGGGTCGCATGTGGGCAATTTGCTTTGTTATCCCCAGCTCAGCCCTGACCAGC
Organism: Cariama cristata; assembly: GCF_000690535.1. Classification (NCBI taxonomy): domain Eukaryota; kingdom Metazoa; phylum Chordata; class Aves; order Cariamiformes; family Cariamidae; genus Cariama; species Cariama cristata. The sequence goes on along the minus strand of NW_009634998.1, from coordinate 63,603 downwards.
CTTGTCAAGGCAGCACTTCCTTTAAAATAACTAAAAGGTATAAACAGAAAATGAAGCTATGATGTTTGTAAGTTCAAACCGTGCTATAAAAACTACCCACTCAGCACACTGACAGCTAACTGGTAAAAATGGGTTACTCAGATGCTATGTGTGAGGGTCAAGTTCTCCCCTGCTCTTGTGCAATACTGTTTCATTTAAGCTGCTCTGACTTTCACAAGCTGAGGATCTGGTCACGTATACGTAGGACACATAAAGAACACAGATGGACAGATCGATGTAGGTGGACACTACATACTACTGTACCACGGGTCTTGTCGCTCTCATTTTGGTTCACACTCCTTCGGTGCCCCAGTTCTATCTAGTGCAAAGAAGGACATGGTAGAAGAAAACTAAGCAGAGAGATCTTTTCTTAATGCAGAAGTCTTAATAGTCTATTTAACAGATCTCAGTTTTGAGAAGAAAACATGATTTTTTGAGGTAAAACCAGAAATACAAGGTAGCACAACTAAAATCCTCTATCTGGTATGGGTTGTTTATTCCTGCATTATCCATTTACTCTTCATAACCAAGAAAAGATGGGGAAAAAAAAAAAGACCATGAATAAATACTGTATATGGGTACCAAGATACCAAAGACTGCCATTAAGTTTGGATCATGCTCAAGCTTGCTTTATTTGTAGAAGTACCTGGCAGGTTATCAGTTCTCCATCAATGCAAAATAACTGTTTATACTATATCTCTGTTGGACTGTCAGATCTTAGACTTCCTCTAAACTGAAAACACCACTTACATATAGCATGCAGCAAAACGAAAGATCACATATCAACTACATGTGATATCCAGATAGGACGCCAACACCTGTCTTGCAACCAGTTTATGGAGTCCTCAAAGAATCTACTCCCAGTGGTGCTGGGAGACCTTTCAAACAAGGGGAAGTGCAAAAAAACTGAAGGATAAAGCACATGACTTTTATTGTGTAAATCCAATGATATAAAGTAGAATGACTGATGGAACCATTACAAAATCAGCTCCAAAAAATGTAGTTGATGCTCTGCGCGTTTTTTTCCCCTTTAAGTGAGCTGCAACAGACTATTCAGCTGGTTTCTCCCTCACCCCTCCACTCTTCTTTTTTTTTTGTTTTAAATCCCTTGGGGCAGAGCCAAGAATCTCAATGTGCCACAATAACCACGTGCACTTATTTCTGTAGTATCATAACATATCATCTTAACCTGGCATCAACATGGTGCTCTTCGCCGATGAGCCCAGTAAGGAATCCAATCTGTTCCTCATTATGTGATGCTTGGGAGATACAGAAGGGTAAAAAAAACAGAAAGGAGAGAAGGGGGAGCTAACCAGGGCAGCAGTGGACATAATGAGAAATAGGAAGAAGTGAATAATGACTGACAAAAGTGTGAAGGAGGAACATGACACCAGGATGTAGAAAGAATGAAGAATAAAAAAGGTGAAGCAATGAAGGAATGGGATGGTTGGGAAGGAGGAATGCAACAAGACAGCCTGAGTCAGAAGGGGAAGTGAGAAACCGTAAAGAAAACAAACTCTCCTGGAACTGAGTCCTGTCCCTCTGTAAAGCATAGGCTTTCTGAATACTTCTTCCCAGAGCTTAATTCACTGATGGAATTGAAAAAAAAAACAACACAAACAACTTTCAAGGCAGGTGAAAAGTGCTCCTACACCTACCCACTCCCAACAGGCTGTGATTTCCTCTAATTGCAAGTGAATAATCAGGTTCTCCCTGGGCAAAATGTTAGTGAAAAACCAGAATGAAGTGAGCAAGGGAACACCTGCTTAATGAGTGGATTTGCCTTTCCAGAAAGGCTGGTGTATAGGTGCATTATGCAGAGCCACAGCAGAGTTTAGGTGTGGGCGTGAGCTTACACAGTCGATTAAGCATAATTTAATTACATTTAAATAATTAATAATGAAGCATATTTTAATTGCATATAATTTCTTTGTTCTGTAATGCTGTGCACCTTGCAAAGCCCAACTCACAAACACTCAGCAATGCCAGATCTCAGCACACCCAGGCTACCTGCAGCCTCCTGTATCCTTGCCTTTGGAGATGGGGTGCAATTAGTACAACACATGTTATTACTTCCTCCGCAGCCCTGCCTCTCATAGGGCACAGAATGGGCACAGCTCCTGAAATAAAACTGCCATTCAACATATGTTTTAATCTGCCACATTACATTGTGGGCCATTTAAAAAATAAAGGCAGAGGCAACAAGATCCTATCTATCTAAACTGAGCTTAAACTGGCAGTCCGGTAAATGCATGCATGTGATCCCAAAAGCCTGCTCCATGGTATTGCTTAAAACTACAGGCACCTCTCAAGAGTTTCCTCCTCAGTGCTCCCCACGAGGCTCCCTGCTCAGCACATGGATTCAAGGATCGTTCATTCTTTACGCACAAACCTCTCTTTTTTTTTCCCCCCCCTCTTTTTAGGGGGGATATGATAAGGGAATCCAGATGCTTCATTTCACTTGCCTACTGGAGCTCCATGCTTAGCAGTAAGGCTTTATTTAGCTATCAAAAGTATGTAAGTATGGCTCTTGTCCCTATGCTTTAAAGTCTCCCAAAGGTTTCAAAAGCAGCTGCTTACCAGGTTTGCCATATATGGTTTGCATGATGGTGTGATTAGTACGGGTTTCCTTGGAACTAGCTCAGGTTGGTTTCCATATGTCACAGCCAATTAATCAAGAAGCAGAAGAAGCCCTTTTGGGCCAGAGGCTGATACATATAGGCGATCTTGAGCAGGGTGCTAGATAAGGGCACTGAGAAATGCCCGAGGCATCTGCATCACAGCTGAGTGGCTACTTCACTCCTTTCGGACACCATCACACTTATGCCAGCTACGCCAGGACACAGTGAAGCTCCAGGTCAACTAGATGATGCCAGAATCCACCAAAACCAAAAGTAAGGGGGTCTCCGCACCAATGTGCACACACAAGCAAGCTAGAAATCAAGGGAAAGGACATGATAGATAACTTGGGAAGAAGTACGGATAAGCATTTGCTGTTAAATTTACAATATTTAAGCTCAGAAAACTCCATCAAATCATGCAAATGGATCTCCACATTACAGGTACACATACCTCTCCCAGCTACTCCTGCACAGATCCCAGTAATTTGTGTTTCATTGAAGCATAGTTTTGTTGGGCTAAAACAAGAGTTGGCAAAACAGCCAGCCTTAATTTGAGAACAGGAAGAAAAATCCAACACTTTCAATGATAATTTGTTCCAATGGACTGTAACTCTGTTAAAAAGGTGTCTCACTTCCCATGCGAATTTGTCTGCCCCAGTTTTTAGACACTCCTCGGTTCTATGCCTTTTTCTGCTAGATTGAAGAGCCCCTTAGTGCTTAATGTTTTCTGTCCTTGAAGGTCCTTAATGTTTGCAGTAAAGAACTAGCCATTTCAGACAATTTTCCTTTCAAAGCCTGTTATTTCAGAGTAACTGCATACCAAAGTTAAAAATCACAAAAAGCGTCTAGACTAGCGTATTCCTTCTGATAATATGCTTACTAAGCAGGATTACTGGCTAAAGCTCAACTTAGCTGGTCAACTGTATAATAGCGTCTTGTTTATTTAATACTATTTCCAAAGGCTTTACAAATTGCCTACATAAAGAAGTCTGCCCGCCATTGAAATTGTCCTCCTCTTCACTGCAAATTGGTGGCTGAGCGGGCCTGAGCAACACTCCGTAACGGAGAGCGCAGGCGAATGCCAGGCTGCAGCCTGTCCAAATCACAGATTGCCTCTACCCGACACGACCACGGACATCTGTATCTTGCTTTTCTAGGCTCCTCCTTGAGTAAAAGTTAACCATCACAGAGGTTATTATATTCCAATTTAACAACTGACAAAAACCAAGCCGGTATTTTAAACTTAATGCACAGCACTCCTACACAAGAAAAGATTTTGTTGATCGCCAGCTGCATTAAATGCATTATGGAAAATAATTGGTTGCCGCTATGCAGGTATATGCACAAACCTACACTTGTTAGAGCTGGGGTCAGTACCACCACCCAGTGTTATGGTTGCCTTAAAATGCCTTACACAAACACTGCTTTTGATGGCTTACTTGCTACTTGTCCAAACTGTAACCTGTAACTGGCTGAGATTTTCCAGGCCAGGCTGTCTGCATCATGGTAAGTACCTTTGAAACTTACTGAAGACAGAACAACTACTTCATTATGACTGATAATAAAACAGAGCTGTCTGAAAATTTCTGTTGTCCACATCTTTTGGAAGATGGGCTTTGAATTGGCATGGAGCAGCCTTCGTGTCAGAGATGTATTTGATTTTTTCCTCTGTTAAAATGCTCTCTGTTTTCTCTCCCAAATTATAAGCCTCCGAAAAACTGACACTCACAAATGCTTGCTGCTCGTTTCCTAAAAGCTCAGAACCGATCTGTGTGATATCCCCGCAAACCACGTGTGATCCACTCCGTATCAAATAGGACATCTCATGCTATTGCCATTATTGGCTTTGCTACCTGCTCATCCTAGAGCTGAGCACAGACACTGCACACCGGTGCTCTTGGCAGTATCCCAAGACAGAAAAAAAAGGAACGTTTCCAAAAATATAGAAAAATTTTAAAAAAGTTAAACCTGCAAGTGAGTATGAAGGGGGGGGGGAGGGGAAGAGGCGAACAGGAGAAGGGGTTGGGAGAAGAGGCGAAGAGGAGAAGGGATTACGTCAAGGATGCTGAGGAGGAAAAACAGGGAATGAAAACCCAAGAAGCAGGAAAAGAAGGTTTGTAAATGCAGGAGGAAGCTGGGATTCCTACAAAAACAAGAACACAGTTCTCTGGACATTAGACAAAAAGAGGTCTGTGACTGTAAGCCAAGGAAGGAAAAGCATGCAGTTACAGAGTCCAGCAGGGAAGACCCTGAAAAGCAACAAATGCCCTGCCAAGGAGGATGGGACAGGAACAAGAGCCTAAATACTGCAAAGTGCAGATCAGCAGGCTGGACAGATGAGCCAGAAGAGAAGACAGAGAGGACAAGAGGAGGAGAGGATAAAGAAGAGTTATACCAGGGGTAGGCAGAAAAAGCCTGTGCCTAATAAGCTCTCATTCAGAGCCTACAGTGAGAAAATTCTTGAATCTCAGCATTTCAAGGAAAACAACTGCAAAGTTCAATGAAAAGTTGCCTCCATGCCTAATGATGGCTCATGCTAGACAGTCTGTTACCAAATGGATTTCCCATTTAGCACTGCCACACAAGGGTATTTCTTTTATGTTTTTCTTTCCAAACAAAGGAAATCACATGCTGAAAACTCTGCTGAAACAACACAATCCCTATTGCAAAGTCAAATGCTGGAAAAAAGAAGTTAGCTTCCAACTTGTTTTGACCCTGAGGTCTTCCCCCTGTGATCGCTGTCTCCTTGCCTGCAGGCGATGAGGCTGCTCTCAGGTAAGTCAGGACCACAGAGCTGGAAGGGCTTGTCGTCCAGGAGGATGCTCGTGCCACTTGCTGCACGAGCTGGAAGGTAGGTAGGGAAGAGGAGAGGGGGTTAGAAGAACAAGAGCTCAGTTGAAAGCTCCATGGGCAACTGCATCCCAACCCTTCTCCTGCCATAGACACATACTCTGAACCAAGGGTTTCACGGGCAGCTTCTGCCTGCACACGCTGCACTCCCAACCTACCCTGGTGCCTCCAGATGTTGTGGTCCTCACCAGCATCAGCTGGCACCAATTTTTCCCAGCACACATCCAGTGTTTTCTAGCGGTATGTGTTCAGACAAGTCAGACACCCAAAATCATCTACAGAAAGATGTGTTTTGCGACATTAATTGTTCTTTATTCAAATGCTGCTCTATAAACTTCAATTTGAATACAGAATAGAAAATTTGAACAGTCAAAGCCCAAGCACCACTCAAGGAGGGATCCAAATAAGGTAATCGGCTTGCAGCAAAAATGACTGTGTGATCCGATACCACAGGGCACAAGAGAAGCAAGGCACCACCGGCAGCCTTCAGCCCACCACTCCTTAATTCTGAGCACTTGCCTTTACCACCTTATTAAACTTCTTTTAACATAGTTGTTTGCAAAGGATAGGCAAAGACACAGTTTGTTCTCCCAGTGACAGGCAACTTGGCTCCTTTATGACTGTGACAACTTTCTTTTTCTTTTATTTAAACAAAATAATAAATGCATATCACTGTTTTGAAGTGTACCTGCTCAAACTTAGACATAAATTGTGTTTGTTTTTACTATGAGACATTGTTTTCTAACAGCAAGGCAGAATTATCTGATAGGAAACACAGCTAATGTAGCACAACCAAGTTATTAAAGGGAGTCCAACTGGGCACACGATGAGCAATCCTGAAAACACAATTCAAAGGGGTAAAACACCACCAGGCTACTGAGCGTAATAACCTGCTTGCAAGGCTTAGAGACTGCGTGGGATAGAAATAATTTTATATCAATTGAGTTACTGTTTCTTGGCAATTTGATAGAAAGGAGAAACAGTGTAATTGGCAATCAAGTACTCCTTTGGGAGCTTCCAAACAGCCAGCTGGATTTGTAAATGCATGTTAATCTGCTGGGGCCAAATCCTGCCGGCGCTTAAAACAGTGGGGTAAATTGCATGCTGGGTGTAAATTACTCCAAACAGGGATGTAAGCAGTAAAGGAGTACAACTCGCATGTC
>NW_009634998.1:24668-56899 GCF_000690535.1 Cariama cristata | reverse complement strand
AATGCCGCTTTTGCCCCTAAAAGTAAATACAAACCTGCTTTCACTCCCCTGCCAAAACAGAGAGTTCACCAAATGTAATCAAGCACAGATCTGCTCACTCTTTACTTGCTAAGCAGTAACCAAATATAGCTCAGGGACGAACACGCAGTCTGCATGATTAATTAGCTGGCTTCTTTATCTAACTTTCCTTCAACGTTTATATGCTTAATAATATCTATTTATTAAATCAATGAGCTTATGTATAAAACCAAGTCCATTAGTTTATTTTAAGTCACTATATATAGATGGGATTTCATTGCAGGAGCAAACAGTATGGGCAAACTTCAGCAGGCAGCTGGATCCAGTGCCTGAGAGGAGTGAGGGGGGACGCAGATGCTGATCTCAACTTCAAAGGACAAGCATTGCTACGGTCCTTTAAGGATTGTTTCAGGGTTTGCTTTGAAAAGAATAACATTCCAACCGAGCTAATAAACTGCGTGAATTCCTGGCAATAATTTCCTTCTAGTATTGATTGTCTTTATTTGAAAAACACAAAATTTACCTAATGTCCCATGCTGTGAAGGAAGATGAACTAGAAGTGACCTTTCTGGCTTAGTGACCAGACTGTTTAGATGAACAAAGTCAAAGAGAAATTCTGTTCAAAGGGAAAGATGCTTCTTGCCCATGACTGCATCTCAAAACCATCCAACCAACCAACCATCCATCTCAGGTACTCGACTCAGGAGTGATGGCACTGTGTCCTGCAGAGGACTCTCTGTATTCTTTATGGCAAGAGCCCAGACAACTGCCTAAAATCATGCATTTGAATTCCAAATGGCTGAAGTCAGGTGAGATGAATCCCACCCCACCCTGGCATGTCCCCGAAGAAAGGGCAGACCTCGCACAGAACATGTCCAAATCACTTTGGTGGATTCCTGATAGAAGCCTCACTTTTACATAAAATTAGTGATTTCTTCCGTCCTTTTTTATCTATGTATCTCCTCCAACTGTCCTGAGAAGGAGAGATGGTGCTGAATCCTAGTCCCACTGCTGTCTCTTGAGAGATGTTTGAAGTCACTCATAAAACCAGACCTTGTAGCCGCAGGGACAGGCATCCTGCAAATAAATCCTCCAAGGTTGCTTGGAGAAGCTGTGGGATGCCAAGCAGACAAGCCAGACCAGCATCTTCTGAATGCCCCAGGCAGTCTGATATCCCACTTAGCCCTGCACTGAACGCAAGTGGTTTCTGGGGAGTTTGCAAGCCAAGATGGGTCAAACATGAGCATTTTAGGGAATGACAAATACTGTGGGACTGATACTTTATAAGCAACACAAAAGGTGGGGAAGAATAATTTCCTCCCAGGTGAAGAATAAATATGACATACATCCTGCTCCATGCATTTCTCCCCTGGTAAAGAACACACAGTCCGAGAGGCCAAATTTTCTCTGACCCCATAATATGCAGCTCTTCATGTTAAACGAAGCAAACTGACGTTCTACAACTGCAAAATAATTCCTGGGGAAAACAAAACAAAACAAAAAATCCCCAAACCCCTCAGGTTTCACATCCTCTGAGGAAGCAAAATCACGTCGTCTGTGTCAGTTCCAAAGGTTTAGAGTGAAATTAGCTGCCTCCAGGTGTAGCAATTCAGCAACACAGAAACTGAAGATTACTTTTATTATTCCTGAGCCATTTGAGAAAGACCATTTCATTCTGCTTCTGGCCTGAGACTGTTGTCTGAATGCCTCTCAAGAAAAGTGCTGTAATGTCCACAACAAGCAAGTGTTTCAGAACTAAACCAGACTAAACAGTAGAAAATGTAATGGGAAGTAAAATACAGTGCTTTTTCCCTAGAGCTGGCTCTATTACAGCCTTCAGTAGTGCAAAGTACCACAGGATTACTTCCTTTCTCCTGGTTATGATTAAATGCTAATTTGAAAAAATGTAACATAAAAAAAAGAAACCTTAGGAGCTGAGAGTAGACTTTGATGGTCTTACAGCCAAGGCCAAAACCCATCACAATCAATACAAGCTGCTGGCTTCCTTCATTTACACTTTCTTTTTCTTTCTCTCCTACATTCATATCTTTTTCTAAGTTTCTTTGCTGGCAAGTCTCCAAATTGTCCCATCTGAGCCTGAAGCTCACTGGAATACCTGCAGCCACTCTTGCTTTACATCACCTTTCCCGTAGCTAAAAGGTCAGGTGAGTAAATCTCCCTTGGCATGCCAGGAGCAGGGCTGCAGGAGCAGCACCCTGGGGCTCCCTGCTTTCTTGCAGAGGGATCCAGATGTGGGTGCCCAGGAGCAGCCCAGCTGGTCCCCACTGTTGGGTGACCATTGGCACGGTTCAATCAGGCACTTCATAGGGATGCAACCAACAAGCAGACGTTGAGACGCATCCCGTGGCCTCTGTCAAGCAGGGCATAAACCAATAGGCATTGGAGGTTTGGGATGAAAAGTAGGGAAATTCACTTTTTTGCCCATACAAAGGACAGATACTTGGTAAAGACTGAGCTGCAGCATGCCACCAGGAAGCAGAGCTCTAGCATGGGTCTACTGCACAGAAACACAAAACCCAGGAGTCTCCTGAGATAAGGAACAAGAGAAGAGCTCCCCAGAAGACATGGGAGAAGAAGGGCGTGGGATAAGACAGTTTATTTTTGGCTATGACTAATACAGCATTCAGAATAAGTGCTTCACATCCAACTTGAAAGAGGAAGAAAAAAAAAAAATTCATTTGACTCAATTAACAACCATAAATACAGTACTTCAGCCTTCTCTTTGACTAACGCTGTGATTAAAAGGTATATAAAAAGAGCAGGGATTTTACATTTGAACCTGAACAGCAGGGATGGAAATTGTCTTATTTTAGCTGTATAAAGATTAGGAAATCTATTGTAAAGTAATCATTTCAGTTCCCATTATAATTCCTGGAGAAAGAGGCCCCCTGTGTGTGCCTCCAAGACACAACTTTTTGCCTTACAACATTAAAATGCTACGAATACGGTTTCTGCTAACCTAAGAAATGACAGCGTGAAACAGTCGAAGACTCTCCTTTCAATACGGCACTATTTGCTCTCCAAAGAATATATGACATTTACTCATAGAAAGCTGTATGCAGTGGAGAAACTGCAAACAGTTTGGAATTTTACTCCAAAAATGCTTTGTGGTTGGAAACACCTTTTTCTTTTTTTGTTTCTTTCTTTCTCTCTTCCTTCTTTTTTCTTTCAACTAAAACTGCAACTAATTCAATGAATTCAGAATTTGGAAGTTAAAAAAATTAAAAATAATAAGAATTTTCTACTTTGAGAGTTTCAGAATGAAAAATTCAGTTTCTGAGTTCATTATAAAAGTCAGCTTAAAACGTAACATTAACTACAATATAAAAAATTATTCTGAACTGAAATAGTTGACTTAATCTTGTCCCAAATTTGCTGGATTCTTACCTTGTGAAAACATTTAGTTTGGGCTTTTTGGATCAACTCAAGAAGGAAGAGCTTTCAAAATACCAAAGAAACCCCCAGGTGAAACCAATTCCTATCAAGAAGACATATATGTGGTTCCTAGCCATTACACATTTGGGGTAAAATTAATGTAGACAACCAATATTCTTGTTAGTTGCTTGGCTTTCCACTTCTACAAACTTCAGCAGAGGGATAAAATAATAATAAAAGCTAACAGAGCTCCCTCCCTTGTCTAATAGTATGCACCTGAGCAATCTCTGAACTCAGCCTTTCATTGTACAATGCCAAATGGACTGTGAAATTGTTTACCTTAATGGACAGTGCTAGTTTCTCTTAGAAACAGAATGAAATTTACTGGGTAATCTAAACCAAACCCACTGGATTTTATTAATTTTTAGTGAAGTTCACTAGGGAAGGTGAAACTTCAGCCATCGCATCTGCACCTCTGTCATGCAAAGGCAGCATCAATGCAAACTGCTGTGCTTGGAGTAAGAGAAGCTCACCAGACCCTTGGCACTGAGACCTACCAACAAGGGTAACATGTCCTGCTAAATGAAATATGGGGCACAGTCTCTGGATTTTAATCTCTGAAGAAAGAATCGTCATTTTTTAGTGGTCACACAATTTCATATTCTTAAGTCTTCAATCATAAAAATAAAACTCGAAAGGAAGTAAACACAAAATGCAAAACAAAAACCAAAAAATCACCATGTTTTCATCTAAACAGGATTAGACCCAAAATACCTCCGGCTTACCGGCCTTCTTCAAGGATTGTATCAGCAGATCCCTACAGAAGTATATGGAATAACCTGCTCTTCTGAAAGAGTGCACCTAAGGTAGCAGAAGTCACACACTGATCTAACCCAGTGCCCAGGAACCACAAGCAGCACTATGGCAGTGACAAAGGGGGTTACAAGCCATCCAGAATTCAATCTAATTTGATGCTTAGGCTATTATTAAAGTAACATAAGGTCACAACAAGATATTTCAGAAACTGTTGGATGAAACACTGAAGCACAAGATCCAATATCCCTTCCAAAATTGTTAACATCAACAAAGATAAATCTTCATAGCCGTAAAAAAATCCCTTGTAAAATACAGGATACCTTCAAATCACTTCCTGCAAATTATCAACCTGATACCAGATAGCAATGTTATCAGCCTAAGGTTATAAATGAAAAAGTCTGTTTCCACAAACAACGTCATAAGCCCTTACACATTTCTTCAAATTTCTCTGGAAAACGCTGCCAGAAGTAATCCTGCAACACAAGACCAGTAGGCAGCGTGTGAGGAGGAAATCTCCTCCATAAATCCAGGGACCTCCCTCAAACTTCTAAAGCAGAGAACTGCGGCATTTGGGTTCTTCTTTATTTCATTTTTTGAGTGAACATAAGAGAAAAGAAATTTGAAATTGCTAAAACTGCTATAAATACCAGATGGAGAAAATAAGGCAAGCTGTAAAAGATGTAGGGTAAAGACAGAAAACAGGGAAAATTCCAGGATAAACGATTCTCTGATTCTTCATCCACCCTGACTGTCCAACACCATGGAAATATAGGAACTCAGGAAGCTCACAGTGAGAAAAATAATGAAAATGGAGAGCAGCTGATTTTCAGTATAAAGTAAATGCCACAAATGATACCCTCTAACTTCTGAATAAACAAGTTCAAATCCAAGGAAAATTAGAAGGGAAGAGTTAAAGCTCTCTGCTATTTATTCTCATATAATTTATATAAACAATTTACGGAACATATCCAAGTCGTTCTACAAGCTTTGCTTTTAAATCCATCATCCTTTCAAATTAAAAGGAAGTAACATACTTTGACTTCAAATGCATTTAAATTAGGTTCTTTACCTGAAATCTGCTATGGAAAAAAAATGCAAGACCTTATCTTGAAATCTGCTGGCATAAAAGCTCCTCTTTCCAACTCACAAAATTCAGACACGATTCTGGGTGAAAGAGAACAGAGAAAAGATCCCCCTTCTCCACTCGAAGGAGACAAAACCATAAAACAAATCTGTTTTTTCAGAAAAAAAACTGAAGTTCCTACAAAAAAGACTAAAATTACCTTTATGTTATCAAATTCCTCTACGCTGAAATTACCAGTTTTTTTCTATAATCTCAGAAATTTAAAATTCTTGCCATGTTTTGCCAAGACTAAGGACAAAACAAAGAGCCTATAATCCACCTAAAATCATGGCAAGGAGAAAAGACAGTGAAGAAGTAGAGGTGAGGTCCATCCAAATCAGATGGCAGCAGAACCAGAAGCAGAACAAGAAAGTCCACAGGACCTAAACATGGAGCTGGTGGGAGAAACAGTTGACCCTTGACTTGATAACTCAGGGCTGACCGACAGATGTGCATCATCCCTAAATCTCACCCCATGTGTCCTGAAGGTTAAGAAATTTCTGGATGATATCCCTGCTACTCCCATCATTTTTCCTGTACATCAGCTCCATCGGATGCACTGCTCATCCTGTCTCCAGCCCAGGGCCCAGCTGGGCTCCCCTCCATGGACATACTGCATTTTACCTGCTCGATGTGACTTGGTCACAGCAAAATAAACAAAGATTAACTAAGACTGCAGATCATAGAGCCTAAAAGCACAAGTCGAAAGGTTCCTGGGCCTGGTTTCCTAATGAAAGAGGCAAATGTTAAGCAACAAAACGTGTCATTTTCTGCAGACGTGGAAATCAGTTTGTATTTGATTTAAGGGTACAGTTTCTCTCCAACTATCCTTACTTGTCTAAAACTTTGGTGTCTAGGCCAATCTGGTCTGACAGACTCACTGTGCAGCCAGTAGGGAGAGACATCCATTTCCAGAGGGAAAATCACCCACAGCATTTCAGAAAGGGCTGTTACAGAGGAAGCTTAAGTGACTAGATTAGACACAACACACAACTTCTAGACAACCGATATCAGGTTAAACACACGCTACACTATCTGATTGCCAAAACACAATGCCAGCAAGTGTATCAAATACATAATCCAGACTAGGCTGCAAATAAACCTCTTCTTGATGCACTCTTGCTCCCACAGCTGGGCAGAGCTTTGGTTCCTTCCACCCCATGGGGCTAAGACCAAGTTTCTACTCAACACAGAGATGTTAATACCAGGTATGAGAAGTTTATGAGAGATAAAAACAAAGTGTACTGACACTTATCCTCATACCCCTGTGAAGAAGTTTTCTAGTAAATATGACAACTATTTCAAGTAACTTCTAATAAAAAAGAATCCTTCTGCTGATTAACATATGCTGATTAACAATGAAAACTCTCATTACAGGCATCACAAGTCACCTTTTCAGTTCAACGTTATCTTTACAACTATGCCTGCTTTCCCTTTGTAATCATTGTATTTCATAGCAATAATTGAATGTATTTTATTTCTATACACAACTTAGGGAAACAGCCAATCTGCAAAACTGGAAGTCCGTGGTGTGTCCTTGCAGTGATGATGGCTAATCACACAGCTGGCTCTACTGCCACAAGGTCCAGGGGAGTGAGGCCACATCTGGAAGAGCAGGCCCAGTTTAGGACTTACCAGTGCCAGGAGCTAATGACAAACTGGTGTCTATCCAGTAAGACTGTCAGGGGGTCCAAGCATACAATGGATGAGAAGAAGCTAAGGAAACTGGGTTTATTTAGACTGGAAAGAAAAGGTTAGTGGTGGCAGAGGGCAAGCTCATTGAAGTCCTCCCCAGCAAAAGAGAGGCTGTAGAGAAGACAGAGCACAGAGAGGCAAGAGCCATGAGTTGCTGCAAAAGAAACCCCTATTAGACGTAAGTGAAAACTCACAGCCATTAAGTGTGGTTAAGCATTGGCATAGGCTGCCCAGAGGCATTTTCTGAACCAATTTGGAGCAAGTGGATGCAACACCGAGATTAGATCAGGTTGAAGCAAGAGGATGGGCTAGAGGACCTCCCAGTCTAAAAGTTTCTGCAATTTTCTGATGCGCTTTGATATATAATCACTGTATTTTCTGAAAAATCAGTCCTTAAAATTTCCATATATTTTCTGTCTTCATTTCTTTGGGCCTCTGCTCCCCATCTGCAATGTGTTAACAACATTAACATCAAGGATGACGTCCAAGCCCAGATTCAGATTCCTAAATGTAGGTGTCTCCTTGTGAACCAAACACCTATGGTCCCCTTGTGCTCGATGAATGTCTAAAAAATCAGTTCACTCCACACTTGCATCTAGTGCCATTTAAGGTTCCTCAGCATATTATCCAAGACATCTACAAGGGACTGACAGATATGACAGAAATTATGCACGGACTGATACACCTCTGCAGGTCTAGCAGGAAACCGGGCAGGCAACGCTGGGGCACATGAAACGACCCCGCTAGCCCTTCAGTTGTCCAAATGCAGGTTCATACTCAGAAACCCCTGACATCAAGCCCATGTGTCTACACTTGCGAGTCTCAACCTGGGTTCTGAATCGTAATTATAATTTCCACAGCCAGTTAGGGTCATGATGAAAAGAAAGTAAGACACAGTGAGGAGTGAGGAGCATCAAAGGAATCCCAGCTAAACATTAAATTTATCCTGTTGAAGAAGATCCTCAAGAATGTTAAAAAATAGTGAATTGGTCCACAATAAATGAATGACAAGGGAAAAGCAAAGTAATGAACAGTCCCCAGGAAACTGTGCTTTGGATAATCAAGATCATGCAAAAATATTACTACTAATAATAATGATCGTATAATTATAGAGTGCCTGATAATGCAAACAGAAAGTGGACAGACAAGATTTGCACAGGCATTTCCCTAACTTGAAAGTTTTTTGACTTCGCAACCTTAATCATACTCTTTTAATGCACTTTCAGTGTGCAATACTCCAGGCACAGTCAAGAGTATATGAATACTAAAGGGTGAAGCTTCCAAAGACACTCAGTGTTGGATTAACATTTCTATCCCTGAAGACCAGAGTAATTTCTTTATGCTTCTGACATCTTCCTCCCCCTCCTCCCCTCCCTGGCTTGAGATTTATAATGTAATTTTATACAGCCTTACTTTTTCTTCTTGAAATCATTCCTGCAGCTTTATGAATTACATCCATAACATCATGTTCTGAATACCTATTTTAAGGAGTTTCTTTTGTCCTAATAGTTCATACTGAAAATTGTCTGAAGCTGCCAACACTTCAATAAAATCCACATTCAGTTACTCCATTAAGGAAAAAAGTGAATACTTCTGCATATGCACTACCCTACAATATAAACTAGTACACAGCTGTGAAATATTATCATTATTTTACAGCACTGATCTAATTTTATACTGAATGCTCTAAAATGAAGGTTTTTTTCAGACTACAAAATACAAGGATTCAAACTTAAAAATTATAATTTGTCAGCACTTAAGTATTTTTTAAAAAAATATTATTTCCTATCATATTCAATAACACCAACTGACAACAGCTCTACATGCTGAATGAATCCAGATGCATTTCCTGCCTGTAAAGAATCAGAGAGATATAATGTGGCAAGAGACTGGTATTGTGCTCATTAGACCGCTAAGCAGTAGTGCTTATAAACAGAATATTTAACTAGACTCTACAAAGATATTCAAATGTAACTGCCAGAATGTACTTTGAATTTTTCCACCTAATACAAAAATGCAAGAGATGAGAAATTATCTCCCTTTAAAGGAAAAAGTTCAAGGTGAATGTTACCTGATTAACTCACTTTGTTATTAATTAAACTCAATAAAAATCCCATTATGGCACACCATCCTTTATTAGCACTTCTGCAGAAATGACACTTATCATTCAGACAACAAAATGTAGTCAGAAATAATTAAATATTGAAGAATAATAACAAAGCGGAGGAAGGAGTTAAGTTCAAAACATGACACTGAAGGAAGAAAAAGCAGTATCTCCTAGAGAGTTTTCTAAAGTACTTGAGGAAAAGTACTACTACATAATTTCCATATATTTATTTATACATATATAAAATTTAAATATATACACTATCCTATTACATACTCTGTATGTACTGCATACTATAGAAATAGTAATTTCTTTAAAAGCAGTTGAGATATTTTAAGGGGGAAAATGATCATCTACAGAGAGGACACATCAGAAACATGGTTCCTTACTCTCCTCCCAGTCTCAGCTGGACTTTGGATTTTGATTTAGTCATGCAACTCTTACCACATGGTAGAAAGATTCATTTATCTGTAATACAAATTTGCCAAGGAATGGCCTGGACAGTATTTGCCTGTGAACTCACTCCAGTTTCAGTGCTCACATTAGCCACCTACCACACCTCTTCACTAGAGAAGACAGATTTGTGTTAGCGTGGAAACTGGGCGGCATTGCCCTTTCATTCTGGACGGTAACAACGAAGCACTCTGATAAGCCCGGAGAACTCGGCATCTCTGCTGCTCTGCCAAACTTTTGGGGTATAAGCACAGAACTACAGCCTTCATTGGTGTCTTTTTTCAATAATACAGAAATGAACATTATAAATATTCCATATAAACCTACACTTCCATGTAAATGGAAAATTAAATTACTTGAAAATTATTATTTTTTTAAGCTCGAAAGACTTATTCCCCAAGAAGGTATGTTCCTAGCAGAAGGAACTTTCCACAGTACAACCTTCCTCTAGCATTGGGACAAAGAAGGATCTCTCCAGGCATCTGGGTGGAAGCAGTAATACAGAAAGACTCACCTCACAATTTAGCAAGAATTAATGCCCACTTAATATAAAAGCATTGCCAAATCTGTGACTTAACAGAAAGCTGTAACGGGTATTAATTGATGTCATCTGTACACAAGGAAAAATCCATTTGTGACCCAATGTCATGAAAATCAGCATAATTACACACTTTATTGTTCGGGTGATTTTTTCATTAAATTAGGAGTTCAAAGTGTGACTACAGTTTCATCATTTGATTACCTTTATCTCATGGTGAGCATTTCCTTCCAGCTAAATCCAGAGAGTAATGCTGACAGTCAAATATGTATGCGCAAACTGTGAGACATCTGAAGGACATTAAAAGCTGCAATATGCCATTTTTCAAGTTTAGGAACTGGTAGTCAACCAGAAGGTACCAGAAAGCTACCAAGTTATACCACATTGCTGGAATATAAGAAGTAGGTAGCTTAAACAGGGAGAACGGTACCCTCAAAGGACCAAGGAGACCATCAGGAGAAACACTAAGAAACTCCACCTTGTTCCACCTCAAGGAATGAGGCAGTGGTAGCCTACAAAAATGAGAAACTTCCAAAAATGTGAGATTTGATTCAAAACATAAACATGCCCCAAGCTAAACAGTTAAGAAAAATGTTCCCAGTAAATTTATCCGTGAGGTAAATCCATCATGCCCATGCAGCACGAAACAAGATTGTATTCAGGAGACAGAGAACTGCATTCCCTCATGGCGCGAGCAATTTGGGAGGCACCACGGTATTTACTTAGGGAATGACTAATTAGGTATGGAGACAAGGGGGCGGGGGGAAGAGAGGGCCCTCTAATGTGCTAAAAATATATTTTTAAAAATGCATGAACTGCAGCTAGAAACATGGTCTCAGGGAGAGCCCAGGGACACGTCAGGATTCAGCTTCAGCTCTCTGAACTAGTGACGCATGAAAGGGCTTATTTGTCACCTCGCCAGACACTTGGACGTCACTGAAGTAATGATGAGGCTGAGGAAGGTGGGGCCAGAGTGGCAAAAAGGAAATCCCCCTTAATCCATATGGACCGTGGGAAAGAGGGACAGGTATCTGGGCACAAAGTCACCCCAAGATGGATGCTGAGAAGGGAGAAGGTGAAGGTTTCCCATCATGGGGAGGACAGGAGCACTCTGCACTTTGACTGAGCATCCAAAATATTTATAAGAAAAAGTAGCGTGAATTTCTCCCCCTGCCCAAACGCAATCATGCATTCCTGTGCTAATAAAAATCTTGCAGGGTGAATGTGTCCACATTTGGGACATTTAAATTGAGGGCTCAAGGTCATAACGCAATGGGTCAAGAAGAGCATAAAATGACCTGCGAGGCCGAGGTAATTCCGATCACTGATTTTTATGACTTCATCAAGTACTCAAAAAAGTCAGGAACTGAATTATTTCTATTAAAAAAATACGCCATTCAGCAGGCTTCTGTACACCCACACATGCACTTATCCAATGTATTAGTCATGTACCACTACCAAAACAGAATAAAAATATATTTTAACAAATCGTGCACAAAGTCAAAACATAATGGCTTTTCAGACATGTTAGTCCACAAATCTGCTTTTTCGTTCAGCTTAGGATGCCAGAATCTCTTATGGACATCTATTACACAGATCTGCCAAACCCATAATTCACTTCTTGACATTAACTAATAAATACATATTGCAGACACACACTCGTCCTTTTCAAAATTCAGCTGAAAGCCATTTCTTCAGATCAGAGCATGACCTGTCCAAGTCACCTTCCAAAATTCAGAAAGTCTCTCTCCACTGAGGCATGCACTCCAATTTTCATGTCCTGGCTCCTACTTGAAACAGAAGCTATGCACATTTGATGTTAAAATACAAATTTATGACTGCTTTGCGTGCCATTGGCATGTGAAAGTGCCACTCAAAGCAGACACTTATGTCGGGGCTCACTGTACAGGCAGAACCAGAGGCCACCAAGATCTGTAATTAAAATTTTCACAAGGAAAATACCATGCAGGCTGCTCCTGAGCCTGGAAAGCGCTTCATTTTAGCATGTTTAACCTTACATGATTTCTATTAGTCTGGAGGGTGATTGGTTAAACTAACGGTGAACTTGGCATTTTGCAAACAGTTACACTCAAATTGTCTCCTTAAATTTACTTCTTCGAAGGGTTGTTGATGCTGAGACAAAAGTTCACATATAAGGAAATATGTGCCTCTGTACTGCTTAAAAACATAAGTGTTGCCTTTTTGCGGCTATTGTAGCTAGAAAGGGGTCTGTACTATACAACACTTAACAAAACCTCATGGATACCAGCCCTGCTGATTAGTGCTTCAATTTTGTAGTCAAATGGAGGTCACTGCAGTAGGTGTTTTTCAAAGGAAATGATTAGGATGGGGAAGGATGTAGAGAGGATTTGCAAGAGATGAAAACAAATGACACTGGCCTTGTAATAAAAATTCTGAGTGCAGCAGGGAGGGGAAGATGTATCATCATTAGCTCATTTAGCGGTTGTGAACTAGCAAGGGCTCATATCCATGAATCTTTCCACGCCGCATGCACATTTTTAAGAAGGCAGCAAGCTCTAGCACACACCCGTAAGATCAGACCCAATGATCACACGAGTAATATGCACCCAGAGAGAAAAATAACAGTTGAAGTTTTCTGGCTGGCATACTTCTGAAGTCCGCCACACTTCAAACGGAGCAAGAGCCACGGCAGACACCTGCGAAAAATGAGCCGTGCTCTGTTGGGGGAACTCTTCCACTGGAAGAGGTAGAGCATATGCCAGCTACTGCTGGGCAAAATTAGGACTAAGCTCAGTCAAGTGCTTAGCCTTAGTAAGTTCAAACACAAATTCTGACCCAGAAACACACAAAATTAGGCATGCAGGGAAGCATGAGGATGTTGGCTTTCTCGTGGCTCTTGGCCTTACTAGCCATATAGAAACAAGGTCGGATTTTCAAATGTACCAAAAAAAAAAGATTTAGGAAATCTGACTTTCAGTGGTAATTGTGCTACTTCATTACATGGGCTACTCTGAAGAACAGCAGCAGCACAATAAGGCTGAGGTTAATAAAAGAAAGAGGAGACTCTGGGACCGTGAAAGGCGAGACCCTTTCAGGTGGAGTTATCACTCCATCTGCCACCCCTGGAAAGAAAAGCCTGCAGTCATTAGAAGACAGAAAGAGATCATTGCAAGAGACAATGCAAAGGTCTGGCAGCAATTCAGTGCAAAGATTTATCAGTCTTGTTTTGTGAGTAAAGGCAGAAGGCATCATGGTGCTGGCCCCTTGTATACAAGGAGTAAAGACTTAAGGATGATGCAAAGGAAAGAGAAGAAACAAACAGCAGCTGTGAAAGGAGGAGGAGATGATGTGGGAAAGAGAAATCATACTCAGTGAGGATATTTTCTGGTTAGGTGATGTAAATGAAAACATTAGCATTTACATCAAGGCAAGGCTGGCCATTAACTTCTTCCTCCATGCTTAGTCACTTCTCTTCCTTAGGTAGGAACAAGACTGTGCTGGTGAAGAGGAGAAGATGAACCCAGCAAGACAGGCTAGTCCTGTGACTGGTTCACTGCATTTGAACTCCGGCAATAGGCACTTGGATTTAGAGAGGAATTTAAAAGCATAAACCATACTAACAGAAAGCTCCTCAATATTCAGTGGTTCCAAGCCGACTGCAAGCACATCTTTCTCAGTGGCATCTTCTCTCTGGCTCAGCTCTCCACCTACACAAATGTAGATGGAGACTGAAATGTTGCGTTCATACAGTGCTGAGTAAAGCTAATCCCATTCCAAAATACTCAGACAGATATTTAAATCCCACTGGCTTCATTGGGTTAAAAGCACTTAGCTGAATCAGAGCCCTATGCTGGTGGCAGAGACAACAAGAAAATCCATGACAGACAGACAGGAGGAGAGGACATACCAGGGTATGTATGAATTTGCTAGAGAAGGCTTTGGAAGGGAATAAGAGATAGAATTAAAAAATGGGAGAAAGCTTTCTAGTTAATTGAAGATTAAGAAGAAGTAGAAATAGAAAGTGCAACACAGCTGAAGGTATGATAGGTTCACAGCAGAAGGCAGGAGATTACTTAATAGTCTTACACAATTAAATTAATTCCCTTTAATCTTTTTATACACATTGTAAACAAGATCTCTCTATCCCATGAAAATTACCTTTTAAAGGCTGGGTAAATACATTAACTAATCCTAAAATCCCAGAAATACCAGTTTAATTTTTTTTTTTTTTTTGAGAAAACAAAAGCCAAGCAGGGAAGAACTCTGTAAACAGTTTTGACCTTCAGAGAGCCTGGCATTCTGTTTATTTATTCCAAAAATGAAACACTGCTTCAAGCAGCTAAGAAAAAAAAAATGGTCATTTAAATTAAAATGGCTACACCTCATTTGCAGTAGCCAGGAGGATGAATCCTAAACATATGCAATATTACACAAAACCCACAGAGCAGATAACTGGTTCCAGCACCTAGAAGTAAAGTCAGGTGGAAGATAAGACTCTCACTTCTCTTTTTTGGAAAACAATTTAAAAATCAGTCTAAAACCATCCCTCAAGACATGTCAGTAGAAGTAATTTTGATGATGGTTCTGAGTTTACTATAGACAATTACTTAATTGCTCCTATCGCTTCATGTGCCCATTGGCAAATATTGTAATTCCTGATGATAGTAGCACATACTTTGTGCTTGTGCCCCAGGGGAAATAGCAGCACCCTTCACCAGCAGGGGTGCAGACCCAATGGGTGCTTGTACGCTCATTTCAGATGTTACGGACCAAGGTGGATCAAGGTCCATCATTGCCACGGCCTGAGCCTCTGGGGCTGCAGGTGCTCAGCAAGACCCAACCCTGTGCTGGTGGGCAAGGGACGCTGCACTGTCCCAATCACTACCACAACACAATCCTCTGAATCGTCTCATTTCATTTTCACAGACTGTTTTTTCAGAGCAGAATATCCCAATGAATAATACAAATACGCTACACTATTTCTTCGCAAATTTAATTAAGCAATTGAAAGGAGAGTTAAAACGATGGCCATGCAGCGTAGTAATCTACAGCTGCTCTGCCACATTGTGCCTAGGAGAGCAGAAAGGGAAATTAACAGCCACAAAGAAGTTTTATAGTTTTGTTTCCAAATATCTGCAGTGGGGAAAATAAAAATCAAGATAGCAAAATGTGAGATTTAAAAAATATTGTCAATATTATCTAGCAAAAACTATATAATATAATATAAAGGATACTGTGTTTTACTTTGGTCTAAACACGTAGCTAGGTCTGCTCATTTTATATACCGATACACCGGAATTTTGATTACAGCCTAAACAGTTCCTATTCCACCCTAAAATCAAGGGTGTAACCCATCACACTCAGCAATACGGAAATCTCAATTAACAACAAGACAGAAACATTAATTCACCTAGGAGTTTCTTCATGAGGAGAGAGATACCCATCTACTGCTTACTACCCAGTTCCCATTCAAGAGAGAAACTATACCTAAATAAATAACTAGAGATGAAAACGCCAATGCCTCCCAGGGTGGAGAGCTCAGAAGGCAAATCACGGGAAGGTTACAGGATGCAGATATTGCCACTGATGAGAAACGTGGTCTGGAGGATTTTGAGTTGAAGTTTCAGGACAATAAAACTCAAATTCAGCAGCTGTTTCTATGGTATAACAACTGGCAAGATAGTACTTTTTTTAAAAATATATTTCTTTTTCATCTGTGATACTGTACATTTCGCTGCCATGACAACTAAACATTTTCTGCCTATCTGTATGGTGACAGAATAGATATATACATCTGTTCATGAATCTTGTTTTTAAAAGACAGATAATGTTTTCCCAACTTCTGTATGTTTTTAAAGCTCTCTTCAGAATGAAGTCGAATATTGCAGCTTCTCGAAAACAGTGGTCCATAAATCACACCACACAGGCAGTATGTTGCCCAGGAGACACTCTTAACATCACTCATCGCCACCACAAATGAAAAAGTCAAAACGGAGGCTGGTGACAAGGACCAGGGAACATTACCTTCAGCGCGCGTTCCCTTCCTGTACTGCCTTTGCTTATCAACATTAGCAATATCACTACCTAGAGACCTGCTTCCTTACTGGCTGATTAGAAACACAAAGCCATTTTCACAAAAAAAAGGTCCAATATATGAATGATTAGGGACAGGGAAAGGCATTTTATTGCAGTGTAGTTTAATAATTCTTTAAAGTCTTTGTAATATCTTCCATCCCACGGCTTCCACATCTTTAGAACACATAATTCAATAAACAAATTAAATTCAGTGACATCAAGCAACTCAACCAAAGCTGTCGCATCACTAATCTTTGTGTTCGCCTAGTCCTTAGGCATTTCCGTTAAACAAAAATTCCTTTTCTGCAGCACCGAGCCCTGACCCTATAGCCAGGACAAGACAGGCTGTGACACTGGCATGAGATTATTCCCAACCACGATAAGCAATAGATTCCTGATACCTTTAGGAAGATTTCCAGCCCTCTGCTTTAGCTCCAGAATAGTGAAAAACTGAAAAAAAAAAAAAAATTTGGTTCTGGAGTTAAAGCATTGCAACATGAAGACAACAGGGGTTTTATGGGGAATAGCTTGAAATTTAGATCGTACTGGGAAGGAAAACACTTCCACACACTGAAATAAAAAAAAAACCACCAAACAACAAAGTAAAACAAAAGAAATCCAACAAAACCTGAGAAGGTCAAGCATCACGTGAAAGAAAGGAGAGGTCTGCAGCTCTGCTTGCAGGGTAGAAGTCAATACAGTTATTGAAACAGCGTGGAAAAATGGGAGGAATACGAGACGGCGGAACATCCTTCCCTAAAAGAACTACTGTCTTTAATGTCACATAACACAGCAAACGTTTTGGCAAGGCGGTGAAGCCATGCTAGATGCATTCCTTCAGCATATTTTTGAGCCAAAATATCACGTGCTGCAGGCAGCATTAATCTGTTTTCCCGGCTTCTGTGTGCTGCCTCGAACCACCTGGCCCCAAGCCCAAAAATGGGAATTAGTTGCTCAGATTAATTCCTGTCACCTCTCTGGTGAGCCTCATACTGTATTTAAAACAAGGACACCATGGCAGGGCTCCTTACTGACATGGAAATTACTCTAAGTAGGCAGGTTATCTAGTAGCTGCCAAAACTATTTATTAACGTAAACGAAGAGAGAAGCATTGACTGAGTTCCTGGTGTGTCTCACCCTCACCTACAGCCTTCCCACCTTGCTATGCTCACGTTTTATGCATCAACCCGTGGCATGGATGCAGAACCTGCCCATTTCTGGGGTGCTTTGCTGTCTGCTGTCCCGCAGCTGGGCACACCGCTGGCCGTATAGGGCTGGAGGTCCTTGCACTATCCAGGGCATAATCCAGCACCAAACTTCTGGTTCTGGTTATTTATTGGGTCCCATCTCACCCCATAATTATTCACAGTATCACAGAAAGTATTATCTGACTCAGGAACACACAAGTGGCTTTTTCCCACAGCGCCTGAGAGACAGGAGCACAACTCCTCCAAAAACTCCTGAGTCCACCAAAATGGTCTCCCGTCACTTCTTAGAAGGAATGTTTTACCAAGGGGAACGTCCAACTGCCCTTTCCACCTCCAGTCATCAGCTCCACAACTGGCAAGAATGGCTAAAAGAATTCTGCAGCTGCATTTTTTATCCCCTTAAAATGATGCCCTACAGGACTACCTGCAGCACAGAGCTATGGCCAGTCCCTTGGCCAGGCCAAACGGAGACATGGCAGTTACGGCAGGCAGGGAGCAATAGTAAGGATTCATCTCACTTGATCCTGAAATTTGTTTTGTATTTTGTTTCCACCCAGCACTGCAGTAAGCCAGGTTCTGAAGCATCACTCACCTCTGGAAGGTTGAAAGGAACCATCGGGCAACCTAAGCACACAGCTCTTGGGTATGTCCACTGCAGTCAATGTATCATTGCTATAGTTAATTATTTGGAATAAATTTACTAGCTTAAATAGATCACTGCGATGCTACAGTTCTCCTTGGAGATTTGACTGGGAAAGAAGTGACTCCTGAAGGGACTTCTCCTTTAACACCCTCCAACTCCAAATACCAAGCGACTGCATTACACACAACTGCTGCAATGCATTTTGATACGTGTTTCCATCAAAATCACTCATAGCATTTTAAAACCATTACTCATGCAAGCATCACAACCGGCACAAAAATACTTTTGACAATGTGACGATTACTAGACTTATTGTACAGACAGGTAAAGTGAGGCATGAAAAGGTTAGTCGTACTGCCAGAGGGATTTTTGTCTCTCTCTGTAACATGTAGTAAGCAGCTTTATCCATCTGATAGTTACTCTGACTTGTGATTTCAGCTCAGGGCTCAGGGGCCCACACCATAAACATCACATCACAAGTAAGCATCCTCATCAGGTAACACACCAAATCCCCGTGTTAGCACACATCCTGCTCACTCCATCACAGCTGTGTCTTCCACACCAAAACCAGAACAAAGCAGTAGCTCTCACCACAAGCTATTTCCAAGTCATTTCTCCATTCTGCTAAAATCACTTTTGGTTTAGCAGGACAATTCCCCATTGAGCAATCTCTACAAAACAGGGAATTACAAATTTCCTATATAGACAAGTTGTAAATGTCAATATATGGCTCAGTATGAATTTTAATGATATGAGTTGCACCACTGAAGCTCCATGCATGGATGTTCTCAAACCCACAGGGTCACAAGCATCAAAAGGGCAACTCAACCCTTAGCTTTGTACCTGCTTTTCCTTCTCTACCACCACCAAAATGCCCAGTGTTCCCAGGGCCCGTAAATCCAATCATGGAACTGATTCCCTCACTCCTTTTCTCAAAAAGATGAGTTCTTCTCTCATTGCTTTCTGGAACTGGCTCACCAAGTGGCGACGTGAAAAACCAGAGCCACTGCAGGGAGGTGGTAGGAAACAGCAGTCAGGACCAGCAATGGGCTGCCTCTACTGTGGTCTGAACAGATACATGCCAGGTTTAAAGGGAGCTGGGAATTGCAGCCTTATTTTACTGAAAAGAGGAGATCCTCCAGAAGCAATTCAAGTTAATAAAGCAAAAGCTGCTTTGGTTTGGGTTTTTTTTCTGTATAGATCAGCCCTTTAGGAACGCCACTGGGGAAGATAGTATCTCCTGGATCCAGGTGATTAGGGAAAGGAGATCACGGCTCCTTTGTCAGAGATTCCCCACCAGGGACCTTCCACAAGAGTTCAAACCCTCTTGTCAAAGTGGACTGGATTATGACTGACAGTGTAAAGAAGCCCGGTTACACTCCCTGTGACCACACGGTTATTTCTGACCACATTCAACGTCTAGACAGAGCTTCTAACTGGTATCAGAGGAGTTTTAATCTGTGGGTACAAAGAAAGAGAAACAGATTTTCTGAGAATTAGCTGGATTTTATCTTTGCCAGTGACAGATTAATGTTCATTATGAAAGATAAAGCAATTAAAGGAAATCCCCATGAAAGAGCTGAAACATATGCAAAAAGTTTTAAACACTGGTATGTTTACACAAAGACAACACGAACCCTTCTGCGCTCCTAACTTTGCATTGCAGCAATGGCTACAGCCAGCGACCTGTACCAGCAGAGCATTTTTTTTTCCAGTTCCAGCATTAACAAATTCAATCTTTATAATTCAGATAATTTATATATAATTTAGATATTATCTTCCATCTTTAGAAGGAAGAAGCAATGGGTTTTGACAATAAATTGATGGGGGGCCAAACTCTAGAGGCAGCAGCCCTAAATTCATTAGGTCACATCTATTAAACAGATTTTGCCATTTACACTTTAGCCAGCACAGCTAAATGCCAGTCCTGTTCCTGCCTCATAAACAGTGCCCATCTCCTCTCCAAATGTCACCATAGGCACAATCTTCCTTTTTGATTATTTTGCCTTCCTCCAGAAGGGCACTTTGCACCTCAGAAGCAGCTCTCTGCCCACACTGAACTACACGTTCCTAAAAGGAAGATGTCTCATTAAAGGTACAGCCATACTGGGACGGAAAGGAGCCACATGCTCGCAAAAAGCACCTCATCTCATTAGCAAATGGCTTGTGTAACTACTCATTGTAGAGATGAAGACACACCATTAATTCGCTCTGCATGTAGGTACAGAAGGCACAGAACACACTTCCCCATCCCTGGTACTGCGGGAGCAAAAATCACACATTAACAGTTTGTGAAGCTTCCAACGGAAGCCGTATCAATACCTCACTTGGGCTGAATCTGCTGTAATCAGGATTTCCTTAAAGAGAAGGATGAGGCAAGTGCCTCTACCAAGAGCTGGTGCTTCTGAAGAGCGGTGCTGGGAAATGTTAAATTGAGGGAGGCAGCCCCATCCCTGGGAAGGACCTGCCGCCACTCAGAGCATCCAGCGCTGTCCAGAAGAATCAGCCCCAAAGTCCTGCTGAGGTTTTGCTCTGATCCCCCTCCGGCTGCCAGCAGCCCCAATAGCTGCCGCGGGCAGCCCAGGGACACTGGCTATCCCTGGATTGGGTGACATTGCCAGTGCTTATGACTATCCAGTGCTCTGGATAGTCAGCAAAATAGCAAAACAGCAAAATAGAAGGATATCATCCCAGAGGAAGCTGCATTAATCATGGATGATGGCTTGGATTGCAATCTGCCATCATCTAAGAGTTACTACTTAATGATAACTAAGGCAAAGTAAAAAAACCTCAACTAAAATAGCCAGTAGTAGTGCAGCACAAACCAGTTCATCCTTACAGACCATCTCAAGCAGAAATGATAAAATCTAGTCCTTTTAAAACCAGCTCCAAGACACTGTACAGTGTAAGAAGGGTGGTCTCACATGGAAAGACATGCTAGGAATCAGAAGAATCTGTCCCATCTGCCACTGTATGCTATGGCCAAGTACAGCTTCATCACAGAGATGCTGAACACCTCAAGTTCCTACTGTTTTTAATGAATTTCTATGTTGTTCCCCCCCAAAGAAAGAGAATCAAACTATTAACTTATCTACACCTCTCACACCCTTTCAGTAAAATGGGAAACTACATAAACGTTGTACATCAAAGAGCTTCCTTCATTAAAATGTGAAAAATAATTTGTGTACTTTAGATGAAAGGTGTTCTGGGACTGTGAAGTACTCTGGCAAATTTAATTAAATCCCATAGTTATTCTCTCATAAAAATAAAGCTTTTGGGGAAAAAAAAAAGTTATTAAAAATTTAACTGATTCACAGTTAGGGTTTGTTTTTTCTTTCTGCAAAAATCTTTACCCTATAATCTGAACCAGTGGTGAGAAGCAAAACTATTTTTCATGACCTACGTGTAAAGTTACATTTCTGGAACATGAATTCTCAGTAAAACTTTCAAATAAAGAGGAAGAAATCCCCAAGTAGTTATGCATATAATTCATTATGGGCTATAATAATCTAAAATCAGAAATTAATTTGCTATGTAAATTTTAGTAAAAACAAAAAAAAAAAGGTTTCAGGTGTGAAAGATGGGCAGATCTAGCCATCACATTGTGGAAGAAGAGTGCTATTGAAACCCCATACAATCAGATTACTCTCAGGGTAATGTAAACTTTTCTTCGTAATCAGTCCTGACATAAATTAAAGCAGGAATTTCATTCCTTATAGCTGCTAAGATGATCATTCATCAGTGCTAATGGCCATGAGCTCAGGTTTATAACTAAAAACTGATTTTCACTGGCAAAAGCAGCCACCTAGCTCAAGTCAGACCCAAACTTCAACACCTCTTTCGCCCCACAGCTGCACACCTCTCCAGCCCATCACCTCAGAGAACTGTCACTCGTACATGTACAGTGAGCATATTTTGCTCAACTTCAACACGAAAATATCATCAAAGTAACTGAAAAGCATTTCCTAAGAGAAGCAGCTTCAGGCTACCTCCCTCTCGAGGCGGGGTTTGTGGTAACTGGACTGTCACCAGTGGGGAACGGCTGCAAAGTTGAGACGTAGCGGGCCTCAAATATGTTGTTCAGTTAGTATCTTCAGGACACAGTACAGACATCAAAGAGCAAAAAATCAACACGTGCGTTTAAATGGAGGGGCAGGTAAGCTTCGCAGCAGGTCCTGATGTCCCCAGTCATTTAGATGAGGGATGCACTGGAGGGTACCACAGTTCCCTGCAGACCCATGCTCCCCATTTTCTTTCTTGTTCCCCCGATGCAGAGAGCACAGAGGAAACCAAGCACAGTCCTACATCTTCACACACCTCCCACTCCCACGGCACATTGCAGCAACACTTGCTGGAGCAGAGGGCAGGTACCGCTGGCAGGACTCCCCTGACCATCTTTCATCACCCAGGGTAGGACTCACCTCAGCTTAGCTAAGCACCGTGTTCGTGTCCAACGTACATAAGACATTTAACCAGGGGACCAAAGTCATACGAGATGAATGCTGCCCCACATTACGTGTCCAACTTAATCCCCATATCACCTAATTACAATGCCATGAAGAGTAGCCCAGGCCCCAAGTGAGAGATCACGCAGCTTCCACCCTATGTCCTTGCCCCGTGTTCTGCAAAACACTGGAGGCACAGAGCTTGCAGAGCTGTCCTCAAAACGTCCCCAGAAAACAACAGAAAGATGTGACAAACTCCTAACCACAACAGAACGGATCTACCCCTTTGTTGTAGCCACTGACAAAATGATCAGGTCAATGCCAGTGGACAACTTAACTTTGAGAAACACAAAATGGCGTTACTGCAGACGCCTAATGCAAACCAACTGCGATGAAAACTCCCTCCCCACATGCACTCTGTTTGGCTTTCTCTCACTTATTTTCTATTGGCAACACTTCAATGCTAATAAGACACCATAAGTGTATAAAATGTAATAAAGATGTTTACATTAAACAGCAGACTACAGATTAAAAGAATCTGTTGTGTGAGCTATAGAAGCTCATCTCCAATCATCTATTTTCAGGTAAACATGTACATACGAATAGAAAGAGATCTGACAGTGGAGGGATTTTTTAATTTTATTTTATTTGTAACCTTGCTGGCAAACACCTAACAAGTTCCAAGACTTGAACACTGAAATTAGCCAAACAGCCTTAAAATATGACACAATTTTTTAGCAATGAGAGCAATGAAAGATTGGAAGAGCTTTCCAAGCAAGTGCCTGATTTGCCATTACTTGTAGTCCTTGAAGTACAAATAGCTTCATAAAAAGTACCCTTTAATCCAGCTTCGAAGGTAAATCCTGGAGTCTGCCTATGTAGTGAAGCAGGGGAAGAGATATGTGGACTTATATATTTGATCAGTCCAGTGTTACCACCTGCCTCTGCTCCAAGTCAACCCCACAATTCCAGATTAACTCTGTCCAGTTATACTGCTCCCTAAAAAGCCACAGGACCTCCTGCCAAGGGTCAGACGGCAGGACGTGTCCTCACTTTTATTGGCCACCGGAGATTTCTCCCTCTTGGTGTTATTTCAGGAAAGGATTAGGCAGCACACCAAAGTGGCTCCACATAATCTCAGACACTGTTGAAACATCCTCCTCTGTAAGTCCCAGGAGCATGGGACTGCTCGTATTGCCCTCCACATGCTCATTACCTTGCAGTTTTGCATTAACAACATCACTTCTCAACACCCTTGGGCTTCCATTGGTGCTAAAATGGATTTTTCTCCAGTTTCCTCTGAACTACCATGAATTGCTCACATGGGAAGGCAGATCATGGTCTGAAGTGATGCCAGGATAAAGCTGGTGCTCAGATGCTCAGACTGAACACCAGACACTAGAAGTCAATTTTCCTCTAGCATCATCTAACTGACTACCTTGTGGCTTGGTCCCATTGCTGGCACTTTTGCCTTAGGCTTTCTGCAGGAGCACCCGGTTATAATCCAATGGGTGATGATGCACGGGATAAAGTAGGGGTCACTTCTGGGCTTACATAGTAAGGGAGGGAATAACAGAACACACGATAATACAAAATACTCTTGGAAATAAATCTCAAGGGTGATAAAGGCGACAGTTAGGAGGAAATACAAACTGCACATTTCTTTATTAATAAATAAATTACTCGGAGATTGAGATGAAATGTCCTATCACCAGGAGCATCCTGAATAATAAAGGAGATTCTTTAAACATTTTCCAAAGAAATGGGAAAACATGCAAATAACAGTTAGCTTTAAAATTGTACATCACGAGCTGTTTTATGGGGTATAAAGCCAAGAGAGCTGAACAGCTTGAATAGAACAATTCTGCACGACTGGCCTCACTTAGGAAACTTTGAAAATATGTCAGAAGGATACTAAGGGCCTTTTAAAATAAATAGTTTTGTAAGTTGATGCATTGTTTTAGGGTTCTTATTATTAAATAAAAAGTTAAGCAAATTCACTCCAGTTAAACCAAGACAAGCTGTGTTCCCTTACTAATTTACAGCTACAAATGACAGGGAAATTATAAACACACAGAATTTATCAAAAAACCCTTTGTTTTTCCACCACAACTAATTTTAATGAAAAAGAAAAATGTTAAAAATTACTTTCCTTAAATTGGAAATCATAAACAAAGGAAAGCTTGCACTATTAAAAGCTGCCAGAGATACCTCACAGAACAATGATAACGCAGTACCGCAGGCTCAGAAATAGCTGCTCCCAGGAATGCTTTATTCATGCCTGACACAGATACAGGATGACAGATCAGATTTTGGCCAGGACCACGCTCTGTGATCCGTCTGACATGCTCCTTCCCAGAGAGGCTGCTCAGGAGAGCCACCATGGCTGGGCCGGCTGCTGCACTTGCCTCCCTCCTGAGCATCCCCCTTTCCTGAGCCACCTCCCAGCAACACCCACTGGCACTTCTCATGTTGTGTGACCTGAAGCTACTTTGAAAACTGGTTTTAGAAGCCTGGGATAATTAAGTGGCTCTGAAATACTGGCTCTGGGCAATGAAATTTGCCTGCACTCACCAGGAAAATGAGGAACATCTCTAATACTAATGCCTCAAAATTGTACAATGAATTCAATTCTACCAGTGAGTCTGCCCAGATTTACCCACTAGCTCCTAAATGCTATCATCAAATTAAACAAGCGAGGGGAAAAAAATCATGTATCACAAACCATTTTCATTTTTACTTGATTTTGTTTCAAGGAAATGCTAGTAACGGTCACACATAAATATTTATCAGACGACTCAAATTGTAATAAATTAAAGTATCCTTCAACTTGCATACACAATAACCAAAAACTATTTTAGAAGACAGCAACAAGATGCAAGGAGTCTGAAGCAATAAATTTATTCCCTTCTGCCAAATAAATATAGCGGTGCAGGCAGGTCTGGTTTATTGAAAACTATATCATCTGGTGTTTCTAGTTTCCATTATTAGTCATTTGAAGCCATGATTAGGGTTTTCCAACACCGACTGCCTTTTTAGACTCTAGCCACAGTTTGTCAGGAACTTCTATCACTCTTGATGTACCTTAAAAGGTATCAAAATAGAAGATCAGACTGCTATCCTTGGCACCATAAATAAATCCATGGAATCTGTAGTAATTTGAACTCCACCTCCATTTAATATTATCTTCAAGATTTCAGTGCTGTGAAAGACAGGCTTGGCTTATTCATTTGAATTTCAGTGCTGAAAGTACCTAAAGATAACAAGTTAATAGGGTCATCTCCAGCTTGCGTTCTTATCAGAGGGCCTCTACAGGGGTGGAAATTAGTGCCAGCTAATGCCTAAATTCAAAGTCCCAATGAAAATCAAGGGACTCAGACTCCTGAACAACCTTAGAAAATGAGGTTAGTAAGTGCTGAAAGTGTTGCTTAAGTCCATGCTTATGGGCTTTGCAAGGACACTAAAGATCCCCTAAGCATTTCATTAATACCACTATTTTATCTCTATGTTCAATTTCAATGGGACTTAAGATGATGTTTCAGTCCTTTCCTGAGAAGCAGTAAAAGACTTACTGCTTCAGTTTTCCCACCTATGCAGTGGAGTCAGTCACTCCTTGCACCCCTGGGCACTGCCACACAAACTCTGACCTAGCCTCTACAGAAGTCTCTGCAGCAGAAGATGCTGAGTGTGTCTAGTCTCTCTGCTCCTCTAGAACTCATTTCATTCATTTGCTATTACTAGTACATCCATGGGTAGTATAGGGGTAAATATAGAAACTCTTCAAGTGCCAGGCTGTTACATCAACTGTGCGCAGAGTAGAAACACATGCCAGACTAAAAAGTGGAGCTTGAGTCAAAAATGCTGTTTAGCTGAACCACAAATCATTAAAAAATGAGAAGGAAGACGTCAGCATTTAGGCTAGGACTGATCTCATCTAACTCAACCTTTCGAGCAGTCAGGACGTCTCACTAGTTGTCCAAGTCCCCATCACAGCCAAAAAAGAGGTACTGCTAGATGGTATTTAGTCACACAAGGCAGGTGGTGTCATAAACACACATGCATTTGTTGGACTCGCCACCAGCTCCTGAGACAGCAAAAATACACCACTTTGCTGTGGTATCAGCACTATCAGGGTGTACACACCAGAGCTAGGAAAATCCAGGTTTTTAAGAAGGCAGTAGAGGACCTCTGACAGAGACCATTTCCAGAAGAGTAGTTATATCTATTAGAGCTATCAGGATGATGAGAACGCAGAGCACACTGTCATCCCACAAAAATCTTTAACAGATCTCTGCTCATTTTGTGTTACAACAATCTGGAAATATAGAGGAGTTTTTACACAATTCTCTTCTAAGGAACTGCAATTAGCAAACTGGCGAGGAGTGTGTAGGAACACACCAAATGCGAAGCAGTACAAAAGACAAATAACTGGATTGAGTTTCTCCATAGTCTCAGAGTTGCATAAGGGAAGGCTGTGGGTATATTGTGTGGGAATCAATACGCCACAAAAGGTTACCACCTACTTCCGCAAGTAAGATCAAAGCATCAGATCTTGATGACTGAAAAGAGAGTGGGATGCTCTGTCTAGCACTGTACTCTCAGAAAATGAAAAATTATAAAATATTAGCTGCATAACTCTCAACCTCTATACTCTTAAAAATCTTCTTTCCACTTTTTATTTCTAGAAGTGCATTTATGTGTGGGTTTCATATTGAGAGACAATCCCCTGAAATTAGCCTAAAAATATGAATCTCATAGAGAGGAGTCATCAGAAATTACCTAGCATGTAAACCTGACAGCATGTATCATTGTTTACAGTTGGTTTACAGTTAACAGGGGTTGGTTACATCTGACCAAAGCAAGGTGTTTAGTGTAGACCTCTACCTTTGAGCTAGTCATACAAGGACCTTTGCACATTTTTAGAGCATGATTCATCCAACTTATTTCATATTTTTACTTTAGGGTAAAATGAATCATGTTTCTCAATTGCCCATTTTTCTCTGTTGATCAAGAGGAAAGCCTAAGGTGACTAGTTCTGACTATATTTCATCATATAGATTACATCTCTGGAGCCCAAGAGAATGAGAGGGACAAAAAAAAAAAGTGGTTCTGAATGGGAAACAGAAGGAAAAAGAGAATTCATAAATGGCTGGATCACATTACGTGCCCTTCAGTGTAGGGATCTAAATGGCAAGCTTGTGACATTTATACCAATAGTCAAAAAATAGGCCAATGAAGATAGAAAATCAATTAGTTTGAACTGTACACCTAGGTTGGTGACAATCTCCATTGAGGAAGGAATCAACAAGTGAGACTTCTCTATTAAAAAAAAAAGTTCCTTTTTTTTTTTTTTTTTTTGTAACCTCTAGAAAAGTCTTAAACCAGTTTTTCAGCTATGAATCATGAGTTGAGCTGTAAGCCCATCAGAAATTTAGTCTGCTGGCTGAGGTACTAGTGGGAAACTAGGGATGGAGTTGGAGGAGTTCAGGAACTGCTGCCTTCTACTTCAGGACAGTTTTTATTTACAAATTTGTACTGGCTCTGCCTCTTGCAAAAGGAAAGTAAATCCACTGAAACAAATTTGGAAGTGATTCACAAGGCTGTGGTGGACCAAACACATGTAAAATTTCACTTCATCAAATACTTCTAGCTGGCAAACACTTGCGATGCTTCTGGTTACTGCCACATAAGAACTAGAGTATTTAGCCGTGAATGCTGTAACACAACCACCATAATCCTCAAAAACGACTCTCTCGACACAAGGCAAAGAGCAGCACTGTGGGAAGGGGATCCCAGGCTCACCCCCATGGCACATCTCTTACCAAACTGCAACACCACGAAGATTTAAACATACACCCTATGCAAAGAGGTCCATATTGGCCAATATGGAGGAGACTCCCAAGCTCTCTGAATACGCACCACTTTTCAGACCTGAATGGAGAACAGTCTGTTGTGAAACCCACACCAAAAGCCAGGTCAAGCTCGGTGGACTTAGATACACCTATATGCACCTGTATACATCTATAGTGGAACAAGAGCAAAGCCACCATGGCAAAAAGCGTGTGGCAGCAGGGTGCGGTGTGGACCCACCGTGCAGGCAAGCTCATCCTCGGGCATCTCTACACCATTTCCCCTCCTTAGTATTGACATGCCTCGGGGAGCACAGGCACATCTCACTCAGCACACAGGGTGACACCATTAAGATGGAATATTGCAGAAGAGTAAAAATAATGCACTCGAGCAGAATTTTGCTGAAAGCACAGACTTGTTTGGAGTCCAGCCTGCTCACATATCAGGACAAATTTGGCTCAGTTTATATCCTAATGATTATAATGGATACTGCAGTCTTCGTTTCATTAAACCAGGAGCCAAAAATATTGATTTGTTGTACTTCACGCTCCTGCTTACCTTCACAAATTTCAGGAGAGACAGTGCATAAGCCAATAGAGTCAGTCAGTTTAAAAGTGACAAATTAACTGCACTGAAAGTAAATAAACAGCTATCTCTTTGTAAATTAATTCAATATGTGACTTGAGCTCTTTTCTACAGCTAGAAAGCTGATTCATCATTCAGCAGCATTTAAGTTGCCACCAGTTCAATAGCAGAGTATTAATGTTGTGTCCTATTTGACACAGCAGGTCAAATTCTGCACTTGGGTTAAACCAGCACAACTTGGAGTAACTCCTGAATCCTCAAGTCCTGCTCTCCACATCACCCCAGCTGCAGCTTTGCACCTAAGTGTTTTAAAAGCTGGTTTCAAGAAGGTTTAAGTTGTACTGAACAGTTGGGGAAAACAGAAGAGGAACCCAAAAGTCTTTTGATTTGCTGGATTATCAAGTATCACCTGGAACGGTTCAGTGAAACAGCACAGGTTGGTTCATTTTCATGAAAATACTCATGAAAGAGTGAAAGGCAGAGAAATACAAGCAACTTTTAAAGTTCGAGGGGTTGTGTTTTGTTTTTTTTTTTTTTCCGCGCACAAACTAGGAAATTCAGGAAAGAAACTAAGTATGTTTAATGTGGAATGTTGAGTATAATTCCCACTCATGTCAAAACATGATTTGTGTTTTACTGAATGGGGGCCTAACTCATCATAGGCTATCGCCCCTACTAGTCTAGGCACAGGGTAAAAAGCCTGGTTAATTTATTAATTAGCGACATGCACTAACTTACTCTCCCTACCAATTCCTTTCAGTTCAATAAATGTTGAATCCTGAGATTTCCAGAGCAATACTGCAGCTTTTGGACCAATCTCCCATTGCTTTATAAAGAACTCGCTTATCTGAAGTTGATGCTACTCAATAAGCAGGTAGACCAAAATTTTCAAATGCAGGAGCTTAAAATTGAAATTCATGTTTAACTGCCTACATAATATTGCCCGAATGCCTTCAACTGCTATTAGCACTGTAGGATATGTGAGTTCTTAATATTTCTGGAAATTAGAGTAGGTGCCCTCTTGACTTCTGACACTCAAGTTTGATGTTTCTGTACACAAGGTTTTGACTGTATCATCTGTGCACAGCTGCAGCAGAGAGACTACAGCACAAATAGAATAAAAATATTTTTACTGCTTATGCTCAGACGCGATCCACAGCATTTGTAATGTCGTCTGTTTTTCATAATGCTCAGTTTAGAAAGTTGACATTTGATTAAACAGTTTGAATTTGCCAAAACATACATTTTATTCTTATGTTTTAATACCACATTCTCAATTAAAAGCTTTAGAAAAAGACATACAAAGTCTGCTTAAACCACAGTAAACCCACAGACCTAATACATTTTATATAATTTCTGAAACTGTTGACCAATATTTTCTAATTTCCTCACTACTTCTAGTACCACAGCTGTACCATTACTCCCAACAGCTATCAGACATTTAAACAGCCAGTTTGTTAAGTGTTTTACTAGATAGCCTTTTATCCTTAATATTTACTACATTTTCCAATAGGGTGGCAAGGTAGTGAAGTTCAACGTTTTAAAAATCTTCACTCTATTAATACTGTTTTCTAACATCGATGTTCATACTACTACTACACCAAAGGCAAGCTAGCACAGTTTGTTTACAATTAAGCATCTTTCCCTGTATTTCTACCTTTACACAGCATGCCAACACTGATGAACACCGTGCTACAAGAAAGTGTATTATACAGAATGGCACATCATTCCAGACTGCTAACTCCCATGAAAAATTACTCCAACAACAATAAGAGCAAGACCACAAACAGGTTTTAGGATGAAATAATTCTTGTTTCGTAATCTGTATTTCCTTTCATTGGATTTAACGCTGCATTCAAGGTCATGACTGTTGTGACTCTGTGGAGGTGACCTGAGTAATTTTCAATGATCAAGATAATACAGTGACTGGAAGTGAGTCATTCTGTAAC
The DNA here is from genome assembly GCF_000690535.1 of Cariama cristata. NCBI lineage: Eukaryota > Metazoa > Chordata > Aves > Cariamiformes > Cariamidae > Cariama > Cariama cristata. The sequence goes on along the minus strand of NW_009634998.1, from coordinate 26,016 downwards.
TATCACTGCTTTCTAAACAGAGTCATCACATAGCTGTTGAAAAGGACTGTGTATTATTTCACACCCACAGAGTGATGAATGTAACCAGGTAATTAAATCATGTCATTGCTGTGCCTGGAAAATCCTTATTTATAACCTTATCTTGCCTAGTAAGAACAGAACTTCTTGTTAAGAGTATAAAATAATTATGCCTAAGCTTTGTTTTTGCAAAAACCTCTATGAAGGAAAAAGAAAATTAGAAATAAAACTCACCAGTTTCTTCATCTATGCTGAATCTCCCCAAGCCGCTGCCATCCCTGATGGAATACTGGATCTCTCCATCCCTTCCAGAGTCTTCGTCTCGAGCAACAACTTGCAAAACACTTGTACCAATGCGGGAGTTTTCCTTTACAGATCCAATGACGGCAAAGTCAGGAAAATAAGGGGTATAGAGATTTTCGTTAACATCCACCACTTCAACTTCCACAAAAGAAACAGAAGAGAGAGAAACTGGGCGCCCCTTGTCCTTCGCACGCACGGTCAGGTTGTAGAACTGCTGCTTCTCATAATCGAGCTCTTTGTTCAAGCGGATGGCGCCGCTCGCTTTGTCTATCTCAAACCGCCCGTTGTAGTCGTTCACCAGTGAGTAACGGACTTGCCCTCCCAAGCCGAGATCTGGATCCTGAGTTTCCAACCAAGCTATGACAGTGCCAACTGGCAGGTCCTCAAGGACCTTCACGTTGTAGCTGGATGGTATAAAGGCTGGAGAACAATCATTGACATCATCCAAAAAAACCTTCAGAGGCACAACGGAAAACTGCTGATGGACACCCTCTGCTTTGTCCCTAGCCTCGATCTTCAGTGTGTAGTTTGCTTTTGATTCCCGGTCTAGTTGATCAGCCACATACACCATTCCTGTGGAACTGTTGATAGCAAATTGCTGGGTGTCTGTCAGTACTGAGTAAGTCACTTCACCATTAGATCCTAGGTCTTTATCTCTGGCTTCTACCTGGATAATCTCTGTACCAAGACTTGTACTTTCTAAAATATTAACTGAGTAACTGTCCTGTAAAAAAATAGGCTTGTTGTCATTTGCATCCTCCACAGTAACAGTCAACAGTCTCCATGCAGATTTCTGTGGATTACCTAAATCATAAATTGTAATATTAAGGATATAGAGCTCTGTTTTTTCACGGTCCAAGGGCATAAGAACATTAAGTACCCCCATCTCCATGTCAATGTTGAAACAACTATCTACATTACCATCCGAAATTGTATAAAGTACTCTTCCATTAAAGCCTGAGTCTGCATCATAGGCTTTTATCCTCAGGATGGTGGCACCAACTGGCAGATCCTCTGAAACCTTTAC
>NW_009634998.1:0-24637 GCF_000690535.1 Cariama cristata | reverse complement strand
GGAAAGATTTGTCAAAATGCGGTGCCTGCCTGTTCACTGAATAAAAATCAAGAAAACCATCTTCCAAATTCAGCTTCACATTTGCTTTTGCTTTTTTGAGTAATTTTTCTGCTAGCTTCTGAGCAACTCTAGTTTCTCTACAGCTAAAGGTCTTTGAAGACACTTTCCCATGAACTACCGAAATATTAACAAACATAGCATCAGCAAAGTTCTCTCCATCAGTTGCCGTTATCTTAAGGCCAAAATTGCTGTTCTTTATGCCAGAATTAATCAGAGATTTTTTAAGTTGCAGGACACCAGAGTCAGGATTTAAATAAAAAATGCCAAGTTCATTTCCAGAGATTATTTTGTACTTCACAAGCTCTAACTCATCTATGTCTATTGCAGAAACAGCAGTGATGTGACCACCAACAGGAAAATCAGAAGAAATTACTCCCTGACACGCCACTTTTTCAAAGAGGGGTTTGTTATCGTTGACATTGCCTATGTATATGGTGACATTCACCTCGCTTTCATGGCGGTAGGGAGAACCCCAGTCGGAGGCTCTCACAATGAACCTGTAGCTTTCTGGTGAGGACTCAAAATCCAGTTCTTCAGATGTGCTGATGACACCTGTAAACTGGTTTATTGTAAATGGTAGTGAGTTCAGACTGGCAATGCTGTATGTTATGTATCCATTTTCTCCCCTATCTTTATCAACTGCTGAAACTGCCAAAATGCTAGACCCCACAGGGACGCTTTCATTGACGAATGAGCTGTAGGAGGGCTGCTGGAACTCTGGAGTGTGATCATTGGCATCTTCTAACCTGACAGTAACCTGTGCTTTTAAATCACCTCCTTTGTTCGTATATACTTCTAATTCATAGAGGTCCTTCTCAATGATTTTCAAAGGACGAGCAGTAGTAATAAGGCCTGTGTTGGGGTTGATCTTAAAATACTCAGCTTCCTCACTTGGTGATATTCTATATTCCACACCCTGTGGCTCAGGCATCAGCCTAACTACTGCAACCACCACACCAGGAGGTGAAAATTCACTGATCAAAAAATCATATGCTTCCTTTTCAAACTTCATGGGGATACTTTCTTTCTTGGGACTAGCAATGTGGACCAGTTTGACCGCAGAAAATTTCTGAGGAGATCCTTTGTCCTTTGCTTGGAGAGTCAGGTTATAACCGTACGGGAAGCTGTCCCAATCAATAGGCTTTCTTTCTTTGATTTTGTACTCATTCATCCATTTACCTTCTTTAGTCAGAAAGAACTGTTCTAGCGGATCTCCAGCCACAATAGAAACAGATTCTATTTCTCCATTGGCTCCTTCATCTAGGTCGTCAATGTTAACAACTGCATAGGTAGGCTCCTTGTCTGATGGGAAGGGAATATGGGTTACTACATTTATCGTTGGGGCATGTTCATTTATACGTTCAATGTGAACATAAAGCTTGGCAGTGCTGCTTACGCCATTGTTTCCGTAAAGCTTCATCCCACGGTCCACAGCCAGAATCTCAAGATCATATCTGTTTTTCTCATCATAGTTTAATCGGCCACTTAAGGAGATAACACCACTTGTAGGATGAACTGAGAACAGATCAACTTTGTTTTTGAAGTAATAATAAAATTCACCATTGGACCCAATATCTGCATCTGTTGCAGTCACCTGTGCAATGCTAGTCCTTAAAGGAGTGCTTTCTGCTATCGTGACAGAGTACGTGGTTGGTGAAAACAAAGGTCTTAAGTCATTCATATCCAAAACCTGGATGTTCACTTTTGTCCATGCTTCCAAGTCCTCTCCTCTGACAGACCCTTTTACAATCAATAAATAGTTGTCCTGGATTTCTCTGTTCAATATAGCAGAATTCCCACCTTTAGTCCTTATTCTTAGGAAGCAAAAGTCAGCAATGATGACTTCCTCTGCTTTAAAAAAGCCCTCATCATCACCAGACACTATCCTGTACTTGATATCCCATGAAAGGTCAGCCAAGGTAATGCCCATCCTCGTTTGACTGTTGACATAGGTCCTGGCTGCAGAATTCTCATACACCGTAGCATTGTAAGTGGAATGTGTAAAGTGAAAGCCAAGTGGAGTGGTCCCGTGAACTACCTCGCAAATGGAGGCCAGGAGCTTGACAATCAGAAGGGCAAGGCATGACGGAGATGGCCGTGAGCCTGACCAGCGGCCCATATTCACCTCCATCACATCATTCTTTCACCCTGTGACAGAGAAACAGGAAATAGTTGATTAAGAGATAAAAACTGTACTGTGAAGTCATGCCAAAATTACTTAATACATTTTTTATTAAAAATAAAATATATGTAATAACTAGTCACTATATATTTAACAGAAAGGGAGAACACTATATACACACACAGACACAAGCGCACCAGTTTTGGATTATATTTTTATGTGTGTGTGTGATATGTTTGCTTGCGCACATATATGCATATACACTTAACTATATATATGTATGTGTATACACTTTTTAAACATAAAAACCCCTATGAGACCCTATCACATCTATACACACATGCACACAGTCCACAATAATAATCACCGTGAAATAAATTATAATCAGACATACAAATTTGGATAAATTTATATAAAAGGATGAACCACACACAGAAATTATTGCTTTTATTTACCAGTAGCTCCAACTACACCTAAACTTGTTTGTTTTCAGAGCATATTGGAAAACTCATTTTGAGTCTCAATGTTTGGAAAGGAGACATATTTTCATTATGTATGTAGCACTGCGATACTCAAATGTTACCAGAATTTTTTATGGACTGTTGAGTAAGATCACATGGTTGATGAAATTTGAGTCACCAAGACCAAGTAGCACGTAGAAGTCACTACCCAGCCATTACTTTAATTACAGATACCTTCAGAAAAATCAAAATTAAGGAAGAATCATAGATAATTAAATGCAATTGCATACACATGTACATACGCATACACAAACACAGATACTGAGAACAGGCAAAATACAATGAAGAAAATAAAACTGCTCAGTAAAGCTCCCAGCTGAAGACTCATGTTAGGAAACAGCACAGCTGAGATAGCCTGTAGGACTTAACTCTACCCTTGCATATGTACCACGATGCATCTGTAATTATGGTCACCACTTTCCACTGGGTAACATACCCTCAATGAGGCCACAAACAGACATCTTTTTTCTGTATATCCAATAAATGCTCCATTCACTGGGTACTACTGCCATCCCAACCTATGAAAGGTGAGGACTCCCTCCAGTCTACTGCCTGTTCTGCTGCCAATGGGCCACCCTGACCAGCAAGAGCGTAAACCCATCCTTGCTCAGATGGAGTGAATTCCAGCTTAGACCACATTTCAGTTTGGCACCCCGAAGTAGAATTTGGCTACGAATAAAGCACCCTTGCTCAGATGGAGTGAATTCCAGCTTACACCACATTTCACTTTGGCACCCCGAAGAAGAATTTGGCTACAAATAAAGCATATGGCTCCACTGTTGTCAGTCTGTCTCAATCCAGTCTGTCCCACTCCAACCACCTCAAAACAGTGAGAGCCTTTCCACTGATTTCAAAAGGCTCTTTATAAATGCAAGTACTCAAATGCTATCAATAAGCAGCCATTTGGGGAAGATTTGGAGTTGCTCCATATAGTCCAGTTGTGGAATAGCCCCCAGTGTCTCGCTTCAGGGATCTAAACCAGGAGGTTAAATGGAGACGGGGTTAGCGGAGACACTGGCTGAAGGTTGCCAGAGAGTGCTGCAGGAGCTGGGAGCCAGGTCCTGCTTACTGCTTTCCACTGAAAGGAGAGGAAAGGAGCCCGAGGAAACCAGGCAGGTGCTTACAGTGAGGCAGTGTGAATAAACTTCTTTGTTACAGAGTACATTTGCTGCTACTCCTGAAAATCATAAAAATCAATTTTAAAAGGCAATTATTGAAAGACCCACTGCACACATACATTGTTCTCATTGTCATTTAAAAGCTGCTTGAAAATGTAGTCTTCTCCAAGCTAGAATACAGAGTGGAAAAGGATAGGAAAAGTTGTCAATAATGACAGGGGTTAATTTAAATTTCCAACATGATTTCAACATCCCCTAGGAGATTTATAAATTGCATGCAAGTTTTGGAATATGAATTCACGTTAGTTATCATTTCCAATATCACTGAATGACTATTGCAGTTTTAAGTACTAACGACAATCAATTTATTGCACTGATGTTACAATGTCCACACAAAACACTTAACTTCCTGATCCCACAGTCTATATCCCATTGCCTAACACATTAATCTATTTGATCAGTTTTCCTAAGTGTTCGTCAAGGCACTCATCTTTCTACACACTTATTTTCACATGCAGTTCTCTCCCTGCTTTGTTATCTTCTTATTTTCTTTTCTATTATAACAACAAAAAGGAAGGAAATAAAAACAAGATCGTATCACCTCCTGGACCTGCATTCCCCAGTAACAGGCAAATCCCCACAGAACTACATGTGGCAGTTCCTTTTCTGAGTATGTCCACTCAACTGTTGGGTATGTATCATGCGAGTCCTATGACTAACATCTCGCCCCATACAGTTTATACAACAAATATGCACAATTCTCCGATATGCTTTGTGTATGTGAGGGACCAGGTCTTCCCATGCTCAGGTTGATCCCCAGGAGACCCAGGATGGAAATTTTCTACTTCAGCTAGGAAATATTTTTTTTATTGTTGTTGCCATTTCACTCAGCTAAAAGATCAGAGCAGTGGCACCTTATTTTTCAGCACAGAAAACGTTCATCAACTTAATCCACCAGTGTGAAAATATCAAAGTCTCTTCTTTTCATGCTGCTTTATGTGATCACTTTGAGTACTGCCACTAAAAGCTGCTGCTTCAGCCTAGCCTGGGAGATGATGCTCTCAAGTAGAAAATACAACCAATATACAATACGATGCCAAGGAAAAGCCAGCCAAGGGGAACAGGAAATTCTACTGACAGAGACCCAACTGGTAACAAAACAAAGGGCTGTGTCTCTTCTGTGGTGTGGTATTATTAAAATACTCAACAGACAAATCACTCTATTGCTGCCTTTCACCAAGAGCACTTCAGCATCCTCCATCTATACTGCAGTACCAGCCTCTCCCCACTGCTAGGAAAAAGTGAATTTTTGCTGGCTTACGATGGAGACTGATGTTTCATATGAGCACCCAGACTTTATTTCACTGCAGCTCAGCAGGTTCCCAGAAATAGGTCTCTTTGGAGTAATGAAATGAATTGTATTGTCCAAAGAAGGGCAACAAAGGTGGTGAAGGGTCTGGAGCACAAGTCTGATGGGGAGCAGCTGAGGGAGCTGGGGGTGTTTAGCCTGGAGAAGAGGAGGCTGAGGGGAGACCTGATTGCTCTTTACAACTGTCTGAAAGGAGGGTGTAGCGAGGGGGGGGTCAGTCTCTTCTTCCAGGTAACGAGCAATAGCACAAGAGGAAATGGCCTCAAGTTGTGCTAGGGGAGGTTTAGATCAGAGATTTGGAAAAAATTATTCACCGAAAGGGTTGTCAAGTACTGGACGAGGCCGCCCAGGGAAGTGGTGGAGTCCCCGTCCCTGGAGGTATTTAAAAGATACGTAGATGTGGTGCCTAGGGACATGGTTTAGTGGTTAATGGTTGGACTTGATGATCTTAAAGGTCTTTTCCAACCTAAATGATTCTATGATCCTATCTACATCTCATTTGGTGGTCTAGTTTCTCCTGTCCGCACCATAGTTTAGCCTGAGATGGCTTCTCTCTGTCATTCATGGCCATCAACATCGGGTTTCCAGCTCCATCATAATCAGAAATCAGTTTTCCTGAGAAATTCATTGCTACAAGCGAAAATGATTTAAAACTTTACATTCAGGTTAGCCATACCCAGGTTACAGACTCTGCCATGGCAGACAGGCATCAAAGTAGATATTTACAAAGCTATGTGATTAGGTGAGCCCAATGAAAAAGCTGTGTATATCCCAGGCAATATAACAGGACAACCTTATGCTCCCATTCCGTTTATCTATTTATTTTCAGAGAAAGTCAGGGCTAAGACCTAATCTCAAACACAGTGCTGTAAATCTAGTCATGTCAATAGTCTGGAAAGTTTAAGTGGTTCAGTGCAATCAGGATCAGTCCTGAAACACTAAATTCCACCTAGAAACAATATATGTGTGTGTGTGTTTGTGAATGCATGATTTAGTTATGTATACATAAGTATACACAAATACACAGTTTGTTTATTTTTTAGGTATAATTTCAGGGTTGGCACTGCAAAAATTGGACCTTCACATCAGGCAGCACTTTCAGAGTTTGATTTCATTTCAGATGTGGTATGTAGAGTTGTAACAAGCTCCTCATTGAAGTTATTCATCTATCCATATATTTATATGGCCATCATCATTATACTATTTGAAAGTCCCAATGGACGAGCTATTAAACTGCCAGTTGGGTTACCCAAGAATGTTTTATTCATTTACTGAATTCCTTTCTTCTGGGATATTTGTTTTTAAGAGCTCATAACACATGCATACTCAACACACAGGAAATGTAATGCAATAGGTTACAGAAACAAAGTACAAAGCAACCCACCATAAATTAAGAGGCATTTCTTTAAAGGCATTTCTTGTCAAAGAAATGTTATGGTTTCAAGTGAAGAGAAAGGTTGTGATTACTTTTGCTTGATTTTGAACATTTGGGCAGAAGCTACTAAAAAAAAAATCATCCCCTGGTACTGCTCAACATGGTTAATCTGAAGAAAAAAACCAGCTCTAACAAGAGCAGAGACTAAAAGAAAAAAAAACTCCTTCTAACTACTCAAGGAAGTGACAAGATAACACAATGTAGGAGTCCCGCATCTTTCCACTCCAGTTCACATTAAATACTCTGGTCTTGAAGTGGGAAGGAAGGAAGGGAGAAATAGAATAGTGTCTCTTGATTTTTACTACTCTTTAAAATCAACTTGAACATCATGGACAACTCTGTAATTTCACATTCAGTTCTCCACTCAGTCACCTTCCTTCACTCCTTGAACGAAGATTAACTACGTGACCCAAACCTTGCAGAATTAGCTGCAGGGACCTGTAGGTGGCTGATGCTCCTTAGAGGAATTGAGAGAGGTATGAGCATCATTCCTTTTTCTTATCTTGGCTCTGGCAACCTCCAGTCTGGATTGCATCCAAACATAACACTCCACCAGACTGAGAAGGAAGACTCAAGTCCCAGGAACTGTCAGGATTCCTGCACACCAAAATCGTGGCTCTAATTCAATGTGCAGATATGAAACAAGTGCTGTGTGATCCTTTGTTTGATCCCCTCTCCCTAGGCTAATTTTTCTAATTCCAAAGATCTCCATACCATAAAATACTTGAAAAAGAAAACAACGCATATACCTCTTGGGTAAACAAGAGCTAAAAGGACTTTTACAGAAAATAAGGAATACAGCAGGTAAACTTCTTCAGCAAGCAGAGGAGTAAGCTTTTAGCAGTCCACAATAGGGAAAAGAAAAGAGTCTTCTCCTCTCTCCCTACTTACTCTCCAAGATGAATTATACCCTACAAGATAAGAATTTTTCCACTTGACCATCAGGTAAATTAACTTAGGCAATATCACTAGCTAATACAAGTTAATACTTTATATAGGTCCTTTGAAAGAGAAGAAACCAATCTGTGCTTTAACTTCCATCTTCACCACAGGGACTCAATGAAGCTCTTACCTACAGGGTCCTCTGGGCTGGGAGAAGAAAAAACAGTTTCTCAACTTCAGATGACAAATTCCTGAGAGTCAAGCTATTTATGCACCTGTGTGTGCATGAGAAAAAAAGGGTCAAGAAACCTGGACTTAAAGGTTTTCACCTTGATCGATATTTCTCTTGGAGAAGCTGGGAAAGAGAGGGTGCCTGCCTCCTCACACAGGACAGGAGTGGTGACCTCATGGTATCGAAAAATACTACAATTTGGAATTATTACTCCTTCCTCAGGAGAGTTGTGACAACTCTTTCACAAGGCAGCTATTTAAATTCTATTAAATAAGCAGCTTTACAGCAAAAGAGTATATTTGAAAATACAAAGATCTTTTTTAGGAGTCAGAAGAACATTAACTTCACATGCACATGAAGTCTAAATAGTATGTAGTAAAGTCACGCACCCGCAGCAGGAACAGAAGCTCTTGATTTTGTTGGAAGTGATCTCAATCTTACAAGTAACTCCTTCTTTTCACTCAAATGTCAACATCGGCAGTAGACTATCTATTCTTTAGTCTAATCACTAAAACACCAAACCTACAAGCCTGTCACACAGGCAAATCCAAGCATCTGAATGGAGCCTCTCATTTTCAATGCTATTTTCTATCAATAACAGTCCACACAAAAACTTCTGCATGACCAGGCTGTGAGGATCTGCAAAACGGGTGCAATTAAGTTTACAAAGCATCTTGACTGGCTTGTAGTTGTTACCTATTTAAGTCTTATGTCAAGCTGCATCAGTGATAGGAAAAGATGTTTTTCATGACCTGTTGTCAATATTGCAATAAGGAGGTGAGAGCCCATGAATGTCAGTGTCTTGTCTTGGAATGAGCCTCTTCCATAGCACAGAAGTATGGAAAACTCTTCTAAGCTCATGGAAACTCATATTTAAGGCACATGGAAGATACCATTCTAGGAGTTTAAAGACCAAGTCATCATTTTACCAGCAAACATCTGGCACAGACTAGAGATAGCCATGGATTTTATACCCTCCCCTCATTACACAGGCAATATCACTACAATGTTGTCAAATGAGAACAGGGAAAAAAGCACATTTAAACGGCACTCCCTTTAGCCAGACATCTTCTTTGAGTTGCACTCCACAATAACTTACCCAGCTAGGAAAGGCTAACAATTTACTGGCCAGGAAAAGAAATCACAATATAAAATAAGAATTTAGAATTTATGCTATATGGAAACGAATTAAAAATGTGCATTCAACTCTAGGCAGGAGAGAAAAAAAAACCCTGACTGACACCAATAGATTTACGACAAGGGTTATATTCATGGGACTACCTGCTCCGCGATAAGCACAAAGATGCGCTTTTCCATTTATATGATTATATCATGATGTGTTTATCCCAAAAAGAGAAGATGAAGACAAAATGACCATTTCTGCAAAGTAAGCCCTTGCAAGAGACAGCGCTATAAATCCTGACTTCCTTAGAGCTGCAAATCCTCCTGCTGCCTGCATATAATTTCACACGGGAGAAAGGCCACTCAGCATGTAGCAAGTGTAATTCAGGCCGTCCCTAGGAAGTGAAGATTTAGCCACCCAGCCGTATGTTATGAATAACTTTGTTTTGCTAGCAGGTGCTGGGGATTTTTTCCATACAACACCAATTTTTGCCAAGTATCAGTTCATCAGCAAATGCTTCCACTTGCGAGCAGGAGCCAGGCGTCATTTGTCTTCCCAGGGAGAGGGTGCAAAGGGTCTGTCGGACTCTCCCTTCCCCCTCCAGGATGAAATGCGGCTTGGGGAAATGGTAGGGGGGAAGAGGGGAGGAATAATTTGCCGCCGTGTGAGATCTGTCGAAAGGGAATTCCTGGGAGCCACCTTACAAGGGATTTGAGCTTGTCCCTTGGTGGTCTGCCCCTAGGGAAACAAAGGCTGATATCCAGTTTTCATGCATTGTGTATCTCCAATCCCCCCGGGCTCCTGCTTCTCAATCACTGTAAAATGGGGAAGCTTTGGGGCAGTTTCAAAATGAGCCAGTTATTTTCATGGGGGCTACATGCTTCCCTGTGAAACACACTCAGGGATACTATTTCTTACTTATTTGGCTTTTTTTCCCTTCAGTTTATCTCATAAATGTACTTTGACCCCCATCCAAGGAGCTCTGGCTTAAAAGTTCTTTCTAGGTACAATGTCAACATAAAATATCCAGGACTGGTGAGTCCCACTCCTGTCACTATTGGTCTTTTCCCGGCTCTCCCTTCACCACACATTAATTTGGATTTCCCCAGACAGCCAGTTTGTTACTGAGCTACACCTTTGAACCCCAGGGGCAAGGGCTCTCCTCACGCACCCGGAGGGCTGCTGAGGACCAGCAGGCAGGATCGCACCCTGCCATGCAGCACCTTCCAGATGCATACACTGGGACTTGAGCAGTTATTCGACCGAGCTCTTTGCAAATCTTACCCTTACTTTAATGCAAGTAATAAATACAAATGAGACTACAGAACCTTTTGTACAAAGCCCTAGAGCAATCCAATTTCTACTTTTTACAATGTCTGGTGAAACGTTGCAAAGGAACAGGCACAAGAGCCGCAGCGCAGCACCAATGCAAATGTGGTGCCCCTGCAGCTGAAAAGGCATCTTCCACCTTTCCCACGCAAGGCTCAGCTCCCATCCTGCACTCTTTTCCGTGGTAGTTTTCCTGCAAACCCACTCCTACTAGTCCCAGGCGCTGCCGGTCACTGCTGCCGGTCTGCTCTGTGTTCAGGATACTGCACACACTCCTTCTGACAGCTTGTACAGGCTTGTATAAACTATTTGGATATAGTTTATAGTAAGAAAGAAGTCTATGAGATTTACAACTACTGTTTCCAGGGCCATAATAGGTATGTAGGTGTAAGGACTGAGGTAAGCTGTTACTCTCAGAGGAAAAAAATACTATATATCTCCCTCAGACACTCTGTGTGTGGAGATAGGGGAGCTCAAATAGTCCAGACCTTTATATATGGGCAAAAGGAAGGTGGTTGAAAAAGAGATGAATATAGAAAAGCTTCTTCCCAGTTGACAGCTTCATGTAAAAAACACAACATAAAATGGAGACCAGGGAAAAGACTGGCAGGTTGGACTACATGATCTTTAAAGGTCCTCTTCCAACCCAAACCATCCCGTGACTCTATGATTACGAGATGCCAAGTCAAAATAATGACAGTCCAGTAAGGACTGTACAAACGAACTGGGATAAAGTATTTCACTCCACGCCTGACCTTGGAGTAAGCCCAACTCCAGGTTTGTCCCAAAATGATCTGCTGAGTGACAGAGAGGTGGTGTCAGCAGGATTGCTCCCTGCAGTGGCAGTTAGTGCTGAAAAGGCAGGTACGGACAGAGTCAATAGAAACAAGAAGGGACAGGCAGGAGGAGAGGGATGAGCAGAGACAGAGCATGGGACCTGGTAAGTGAGGTCAGCCAGGAGGGCTGGTGAGCAGCGCTGAGGGACACGTCCCCCAGCACGGTCCCATTCACCATGCACTGAGGTAGGGGCACATTCTTGCCCATGGCATGCCAGGCTTGTTGTCCAAAAGTTTAGCCATATTTGCTGATCCTCCAGTTTCCACCATAACTTGATGGTGTTTGGTCCATGCAAGAACAACACTCAAAGTGACCTGAGAAAACGGCATTGCCTGAGCAATCAGGGAAGAAGTGTCAGAAGAAGACATACAGATGCATCCAGGTGCCGTTAAGGAAAAAAAAAAAACAAACCACAATTAAAAAGAACAACCATTTGAGAATTACCTACATCTTCTGATTCTAGAGGAAAAAAAGAAAAGAAAAAAATTTATTTGTTGAGCCTAGGAACTGGATTATTGGTTTTGCAATGTCTTTTCTCTTCAAGATGGCTGTGACATAGCAAGAGAGAGAGATCATGCTTGAAGTGCAGGGAGCAAATATTTTGATTGAGATTCTCAACAAGTTTGAGATTTGAGAATGAAATCTAGATTTAGCAGTAAAAATTTTTGTTTCAACAGGGCAGGAATCTACAGAGTGCTGGTACCTGTTGCTGTGCCACAGGCATAAGACAGAGATGCTTTCACTTCTGGAGCAACTCACTTGAGTTGTCTACAACCAACTAGAGATGTCTACATGGCTCTGACTTCCAGTCACTGCAGAGCAACCACCTTTCTAAAAGACAACTCCCAAAAACCGGCCTCCTGCTGGCCCTCTGATGAAGTCACCTCTGAAAACTTGGACCAACCCTAAGCCCACAACTGTTCATAAAAAAAAAAATAAAGAAAAATGATCATTACTAAATACAGTGGTTGCTTTCTAAATCTGCCTGTGCAAAAAAAATCAGACAGGCTGCAGTTTGTTCAAACAGGCAGCATTTAGAGAAAGGGCTATTGCCATTACTTTTTAAAATTACATCCAGCTCAGGCCATGGAAATTGGTTAACCTGCCTAAGTAAGAAGCAACGCACAGATACATCAGGTCAGATACATCACTGTTTCTCTCAGATAAGTGGAATCCACACTGCAGACATCGTGTGAGAAATAGAAAAGCAGATGGACTCAGCCTTAAACTGAACAAAGTTATGACAGAAACCCAGAAATTTCCTTTCTAGACCATGTGTTAAGGCCCAGTCACTGCAAGAAAGAAAGCTTTCCATCAAAGCTGACCTTGGACCACTATCCACATTAGCAATACCTGAATCCATACAAGGTGCTGAATCCAATTATTTTGAATAGGATATTATAACACGCTATTTTTGATGTGCACAAGGGAGTGCTGGCGGTGCACCGACAGACAGATCTGCCTTGGTTGCACAGAAGAACCGCTGGTACCTCCTCTGATACCTCCTCCACCAGACACCCGCACTCCGGCCAGCAGCCACCAAGGGGAAAGTACAGCACCAAAAGCCTTCGGCATGCTGAAGTTCCCACCGCATTCAAACGAGCTACCCATACGGAAACCACACACGCTTCTGCCCTCTCCAAGATATTTGAGATGATAACCACTTTTTAGCTAACCATACATTAACTCAAACCACTACGGCTTCAGCTTTCCAACTTGGCCACTTCAGTTGCCGCAGCTGGGAGTCCCTCAAAGCCTCTTGCGTGTTTGGAAAGGTCCAACTTTGCAGGCACAGTCCAATTAAAAGCTCCACAGAGCAGAGATCACTATTTAAAGCTGAACTGTTTGCTTTTGTTTATTTATAGCAAAACCATTAATTGCTAATCACATATTTGTTTGTTGGAAAACCAACGCTCCAAAATAAACACCAAGTTTAAAGACCATTCCCGAACACTGAATGGTATCAGGAACAGTGCTAAAAATGTAAATCAGAAACATCAAAACACATCAGAATTCAACTGGAGGAACAAACAATCCATTATTTCTGTGCCAGAAAAGAGGTTACCCATAAGCCGTCAGTTAGCCACACAGTCATCTACAGTCCAGCAGCTATTTATGTCCTGGAGAATGACAGACACCACTGCACATTATCTGATGAAAATATCTTCATGGCAATCAGCATATGCTAGATAAAAGGGGTATCTCTTAACACAGAGTTTCAATAATCACCTTGGAAAAGTGCCTTTTAAATATTCGGCATTAGAGGTAGAACCTCAGAAAGAGGATTCATTTAATTTACAAGCCAGTTTCATATGTCAAAATCATACAAAATTTAAAAAAAATAAAAGTTGGGGTCTTCTTTAGCACTCTTCACTAACAGAGCTCTGTGCTTCCCTCGGGAGAAGCATGCTTCCTCAAATATCTACAGGAGTCCTGCATGGAAAACAAGAAAAAACAGCCTTACAGAGGTACGATCTGCCCTTTCTCCATGAAAGGGCTTTTAAACAAGCACAGCAGCCCAGGCTGCACGGAAAGCCTCACCACCAGCCATGCCGGGAAGCAGTAACAACTCCACAGCAGACTGCTACAGACCTCCTGACGTCCTGACAGCTACAGGACTTCCCTGAAGCACCCGCATCCACTGGCTGTCAGAAGAGCTTCGACTGCAAAGTGCCTACACCTGCCCTGACACCGCTGCCCTCGAGTCCCCTGATTTTCATGCATATCTGAATGCCAGGTAAGTACACACTCCAGATTAGGAAACTGGGACAACAGCTCAAGCCCCTTGCCCCAGGCGACACAGGAGACCCCCCCTCCATACTCCAGCTGCCGCTCTCATTGCCTGGCTACGCTGCCCTCAGTACCTGCACAACTTAGGGCAGGAAGGCTTCCCTACAAAACAATGCTCACCAGCATTATTGGCCTAAATTTCCAGAACAGAGGGTTGTAGAGTTATGTTTCTCACCACCACAACAGTGGCTACTATTCAAAACTCATAATTTATTCACAAGTAAGGTGTTTGGCTTCAGTCTTCAAAATTACATCTAGATCTTGGAAAGTTAATTGGAGACACCAGTCATGAAATGGATTAAGGTAAGGCAAGGGTAATAATAATAATAATAATAACAACAACAACAACAACAGTGTGATGACTCCTATGTTGTTGAAAATGGTAGCCACTAGGAAGAACAGCCGCATCCCTTAATGCCTGTACTTTCAAATTCTGTACAGAAAGCAAATGCCACATGCACACCAAACACTGGTTGTGGTAAATCACTTGAACACGAGACAGAGTCAGGCCCAGTGCCTCTGACCATGCATTCATCGTGTCTCCCTCCTTGACACCAGTTTGCAGCCAGCCTCCTCGGTCTGGACTTCTCCCTGCCTGCTGGGAGCCCACCCTGCGGTGGTGCCACAGCGAGACCTCACTAGGGAATAAATCGTCCCAATGGGAGCCACCCCATCCCCTACACACCATGACAAGAAGAGAAGTTGTTAGCAAGGCAGACACTCCACATCACAAAACGCTGAACAGCCAATTTAGCGCTCACCAATAAATGAGGTAGGTTGTGTCCTCGAGCTGCTGATCTGCGTCCCCAAAACACAGCCATTCACTGGCTCTACGTCTTCTGCTCATGCACCAGGAGGGGAGGAAGCGGTGCCAGCAACCCGTATCATCCCACCAGATCTCTCAAAACCCAGGCCTGGCTGTGCCAAGCTGCTCCATCGCTCCTGCCTCGTGCCAAAGATGCTGTGCCTGTGCGCAGCTCCCAGGGACTGCCCTAGGCAAAGGCACATGGACATTCCCTCTTAGAGCATCCCACAGATGCAGACTCACACCACATGCCTCCCAGCCACACGCTCACTGTTTTCCTACCTTTTTTCTCCTGACAAGAGATGGGGAAAGCTGCTCAGCTGAAAGAAAAAAGGACTCCAGCCTAAATAATAACTCGTAGATCATGCCCAGTGAGGGTCATTGCTGCTGAATTTAAAACCTCAACTGAATATGAAGTTTCACATAGCAAGGCACTACTTGCATATAGTTCTTTCTCAAGCTCTGCTACGTACTGATTGCAAGTCAATCTGACCCCTGCAAATCTCCAGAAAGGTAAAAAAAAAAAAAAAAAGCTGCATCAGCATCAGGTCAAAGATCAAAGTCATCAGGAATAACATTGCCTGATTTGAAGCTGTACTATCTGTTTCCTCTGTATTCTTAAGATGAAAGTATAGAGAAAAAACATGTAAGAGTTATAAAATAGCAATGCATCAGCTTACTAAAGCAAACCGAGCAATACAACAAATGCATGCAGAAGGGGGAAAAAAGAAGCATGCCTCGCTTGTGAAACTATTATGGATAAGCAGAAAATGTCTGTGGATATAATACCCTTCTATACCACTTTTATAAGAAAAGGTTCTCAATAGCTTTTGGCATATGAAAGCCACTATGAGGACTGCAATAAAACTAAGTACACTGCAGAAGAGCCATCTCACATGCATCCCTAGAATTTATGTTCAAATGCTACTGTATTAAATTCTGTATTCTGTGGCTTTTGGAAAAATTATTATATTTTATTAAAATAACTGTACAATACATTGTTTCTCTGAAGAAAAAGTATTGGTAGGAATATAAAATAGTTCTTTTAATACTGAAAAAAATGGTCTGAACTTAGAAAACATTTTCAGTAAAGTGAGAACACTTCTAGTGTGAATGGAGGTGTATACGCACACATGTACAGCCTATTTTCTCACATCCAGCTGCCCTCATACCTCATGTAACTACACAGCCTGTGACAGTGACAGTTATTTAAGAGTTTAAATCCTTGTTGCTGTGTTTCTAGGGGATATCCTAAGGTCCAATGAGGTGTCGAAGAACACAAAAGCATTATTTTTTTTTGACATGCAAAAATACTGCTCCCAAACAGACATTCCTCAAGTGCATATAAACGCGTCCTTTGCAGCAAGCGGAACAAGTAGACGTGCCGCACGCCGTGGAGGTAACACACACAGAGATGCACGCTCACATGCAGGATCAGCGACGGGCCGCAACGCGCGGTGCATCACCGTACATCACCGCACGAGCCCGGGCGTCACAGCCCGACGCTCCTACCAACTTCTTCACAAGAGCTGCAGACACTCTGCACGATGAAACCAAATTATCTTCTGGCACAATCATTTCATGCCACAGTTTGGTGATCACTTCACGTCAGGATAAGCCACCATGGCCACCAAAGCAGTTGCCCCCGGGCTCACGCCCCCTCTTTTTTTTTTTTGGTAGTTTTTGTTGATTTTCTTCTTGCTAGGGACTGAGCTGTCCTATTGCAAATACGTCTGCGAACAAAAGGGAGGAGGGGGGAGTTGGGAACGGGTGCCTGGGGCAGGCGGGAGGGATCCTTTCCATGTCCATGGCAGCTCAAACTGTTTGGCAAACAACAGCCGGAGTTGAGGCAACCAAGATGGTGTGTAAAGAGCAGAAAGTACCTTCGAGAAACATACTGAACACTATCAAAATACCCAAGTCTTAAATAGACACATGAGGTATTTAAATGCTTTCACACCCAGAACAAATTTTGTTTACTGCCCAGCATTTAAACAGCTTTTTCTTTACTATTGTAAGATTGTTCCCAAACAGTGTGAATTCGATGTTGCAATGAATAGTAGCTCTTCAACTCCTATTTACAACCCATTCAGCAACATAATTCCACAAATAGCATGCAGGATTTCCACACTTTATGAAATAAAACCTGCTCTTGGCTCAAAAGTTGTTGCGCAAATTAGCTGACAAAAATAATTTCCTTTTGTTTTTCCTCTCTGATATACACAATCAAAGGAAAAAGAGAATCACTAACTAAGTAATATGAAAAACTTTATTAAAACCATTAGAACCACCAAGCATTGTTAACATCCCTCTCGTAATTATATGCAAAATGCTCAGTATCCAAGGAAACAGCGTAGTAATGAAGTTGGAGACTACTGTATAAATGCACCTTCTAAATCACCACCAAGAATGTCTATTCCAGAGGGACTGGCCAGTTTATTAGTGTGTGACACCCTGATCGCTTAGACATGCTACAGCTTAAAAACAAAAAGCTAACAAGCTACTTTTGCATAAAGGACCCTTTTGTCTGCCGTGTATGAACAGCCCCTTTTTAGCATCTAGTTACAGAGTTCCTCTGCAGAGCTGCATATTTCTCTAAGCCCGTATTCACCTTTGTGAGAGTTATTCAGAAATCTGTAATGATGGGCACTAATTAAACTGCATAACCAGCAACAAATGAAGCAGAGATGCTTTCCTTCGCTCCAACTTCTCAGCAAACTGAAATGTGCAATAGGAGAAATACTGAAACTCTACTCTTCTTCAGAGCCCGTTGGTCTGAAATCCATTTCATTAGCACCAAGCACTAACACAAACTGACTTATGCCCACATTATTAAAATTTAAAAATTAATACTTATGCTCCAATATCAACAGCTCATTCTCAGGGAAGTTTCCTAGGAAGACATGCAAGTCTACAGTAAGGCAGCCAACACAAAATTAATTCCTGCTTTTTGGTGTTAACACTTAGATCATCGTGCCAAATCGCTAGTTTTTAGGCTCAATTTCAGCAAGAATTCATTTATTCTCCTGTTTTCTGTGGCAGCTTATTCTACCCAACAACGACTGAACAGAAAGCAGTTCCAGTCAGGTTCAAACACCCCGTTGCTTTGTGGATGAACTTTGGTATTCCTCCCTTCCAGTACGTGTGACAGCTTTATAGGAGCACATACCTCAACATCCCTGCTTCTTCCATCAGATGCCCCTGTAATCTTTCTCTGTGACCTTTGCATTCCCTTTGGCTCATTCTTTTCCATGACTGTAACATCCTTTATATGAGTAGATAGCCTAAGCTACACACAGTATTTCCAGTGTGGCCTCAGGCAGAGACAGCCAAGTGGTAGAATAACCTGACTGCCCGACGGCACATACAGTCATACAGCTCCGTCACCTTTCTGGATGCTCTTGGGCACTCCGCTGATTTGTTAAAAAAGTCTCCATCATCTTCATGCTGCCTCCTATTTTGTGCCTTGTCTCTTTGGTTTTCACAAACTTTACTCCCTTCCCGCTGTGACCCTCATTGCCTCTGTAGGCAAATCCAAAGGTAACTTGTCTGCCCTTCTCTTTCCACCCACGGTGCTTTGGGGAGTTTTGTATCATTGAAACAACATTCACATCTTCAGTAAATTCTGTTGCTTTTCTTACATCCCCCCCCCCTTCCAGATTGGCGTGGGGCTGATCCTTGTTTCTGACCACCACAAACAGCTTCATCTCACGAAACACCTCGCTGCTTTGTCTGGTGCTTTCTCCTCTCAAGCTCTGAAGTTCACTTTCACACACCACAATAACTGATCTTGCCCAATTAACCTTTTTAGCTGGCTCCTGTGCCTTAAGACGTTTTTTTAAAAGGCTATAGAAATTAGGGCCATAGCTTTCTTTCACTACTTCTTTTTTCTTTCTCTTTGTCAATATATCCCAGTTGTACAGCATGCCCTAATGGCAATTTCTGCATTGTTATCAGTGTATCTGCAAATCTAACCTACAGTACCACAATTATCTGATGCTTCCCTAGATCTCTCTTTAGATGGCTTTCTTTAAGCCCTCTCTATAATTTCATAAACGAGTTACCAGACTGGCTAAAAACTTTATTTTCTAAAGGCACCATCTTGTACTCTTGGACTTGAAGCAGTTGTGCACTTGAAGCAGTTAAGCAAGTGAACCTTTTCATTCCCATTCCATTTCACTGTACTGCCAGCTCATCCACTTCACCAGCTCTGTTTTTTTTTCTTTTGCCTATGACCAATAGTGACCACAGCATTAATCTTGAGAATATCAACCTTCTCTCAAAAGCCACAGAGATGGAATTACTAGAAATACTACATCAATAAGGTCAAAACCCAACAATGGTCAAAACCTGTCAGCACTGTAAGACAGCTGGTATACCTTAGTCAGCCACTTTCTGCTTAATGCAAAATGATACTTAAAAGTTACAATTCCAACCAAAGCTGCTAATTCAGAAATCTCAGGTCTGGAAGGGTAAGGGGATATTTCAATAACCTTCCAAGATACTGCTGCTTATGCAGATTCACCAAGAACTCACCAGCAAGGAAACGCTGAGGGGATTTGAACTAATTTGATCTCTTAAAGGGAAGCTCTGGATGCAAAACTGCAAATATTAACTGTCTCCACAAAGTCCATCTCCAAAAGGGTAGCTCTCCCAGTCAAGTCACCAGTGGCCTCATTTCCAGAGGTACAAGGCACCTATAACTCCTTTCAATGGGAATGTCACTGTTCACTACCATAGGAAAGTTAAGCTCTTCGCCTCTCTCTGTTTTAGCTTACTTATTGTGGTTCATGCTTATCTGCCTGCCATGAATGTCGTGACGTTTAATTAGTTCTGGTCTGTGTAACACACTGAGATTCCCTAGAAAAGCTGTATACGCATTCACAGTAGGATCCCTGCAAGATAATTTTCTTGGCATCCCCGGAGTAACCAGCACGAACAGCGAGAGGACAACTCCAAAGCCGAGGTACTCGAAGCACTAAGCTGTCTGCAATCCTGATCTGTATCTAGAGGATCAAAAGTTTCATGGGCAGCGTTTTGATGCAACACATGCTGAAACTGATGTGGGAGTTAACAGTGGTTTTACAGAACAGCGCCAGCAAAAACACTCTCATCAGCATCTTTCAGCAAAAATAAAGTAAAAAAAAAAAAAGCTCACCTTAAAATGGAAATAATGAGGGGAAAAAATGAAAATCAACACTAACAAAAACACCATATGGGTTTTTTAAATACCCCAAACAGCTTAAAGTTGCCTGGACTTCTGTATTCATTAATTGTTCAGGACACAGATTTATTTATTTATGGCTCAGAAAAGAATTCCCAGCTCAGAGGCTTCCCAAAGAACAACCCTCCCCAGTTCTGCATGGCCACCTCAGCCAACTCACCCTGCCGTTTCTTATTCTGATGCTAATGCAGTTCAAACAACCCAACCCTGCATTTTTTATCTATGCAATAAGCCTAGCTTTAGGTCACTTAGTTGTGTCAGTTTAAATCACAACATTCCCATAGTGAAAAATCTGATCATTTTATTTGCTTGTATGGACTGAGAAGGGAGAAAAAAAGAAGCTCATTATAAAAATGCTTTTTTTTTTTGTTTGTGGTGCTTAATTCAAGCCCCACTGAAATGTGCATGAATTTAAACAGGAGCTGAACCATGAGAAACAACATATTTTAACTAAGACTGGCACAGCTACCTTAAAGACAGGACACCGTGAAAATACCTGACTGTGCATAGGCATATCATGTTACAGAATTATATATATTATTAGGTCTTATCCAAAGTCTGCTGGAATAAAGGCCGAGATCCCATTGAGCTCTGTGAGCTTCAGACCTCTCTCTTTTACAAAATAAGCCTGGATCCTGCCACTCTGGCTTTCACAAGCATCCGCACGGGGATATTCACAGGGCTTCTCACGAGGGAAAAACCATGAAGTCAAAGCCATCCATGAAAGGTACTGGATTTATTCCAGATGTGGAACTGTTTTTAATTAATTTGGAAGCATTTGAAGTATTCGGTCATTAAACACGCTTTGCATTTCATACCTGCACGTAAGACAGTAAGAAAACCCCAAACTGAAGCCAAAATCATAATGTCTTATTAAAAAGACTCTGACACCACTTTTAGCAAAATTAGGCTCACATGAAGACAAAAGTCACAGCATCGCTGTAACACACCACACCAATATCCAAAGGACGCAGTTCCTGCACTGCCCATTCCCAGGAAACCTCACCTTGACCTGGAGGACACATCGGGTGGGAGCTCTCCCACCTCCACTCAGCCCTGCACCTCTCCGCACAGGATACTTCCCAGTGTGCCCAACCCCATCATCCAGGGTAACACTTTTAAGTTCAGGACTCCTGTCCTGTAGAGAAGGATGAAACAACTTATGGTAAATCTATATGCCAGATCATTATTATCAGTAAAAATTTTTCATATGATCATAGAGAAAAAGATTCAAGCAGCCAAGAAGGGAGGAAAGACTCTTCCTTCAACTTTTGAGGACTTGAGCCAATGCCTACCAGCCACCTGTCACCATTCAACTCCAATTAAAGCAATCTATGAGCATATCACAGTCATCTACAGATGCGAGAAGCAAACAGAAAACTTATGGCCTCCTGCTTTTGTCAAGTTCACCACAAAAAGGTTCACCACAGAGACGCAAGAGTGAGTTTGGGCGCCTCCACCAAGGCTGGGCCCGCTCCCATCCAAGCCAGGCAAGAGGCAGGTTGTGCACAGCAACACTCAGGCAGGTCCACACGCAGAAAACCACCCACCCATCAGCGCAGACAAAGCGCAGACACGTTTCTGCTCTACCTAAACTTCTAGCGGGACGCCACTCACCCCAGAAGCGTGGCGTTCCTTGAGGACGAGGACCTGTATCAGCCCGTGTTATGCCCCCACAACCACCGCCAGATGCTCCCAGCATCCACAGGCTCCCGGTTAGGTCAACTATTTCCACTGCACACCCCGACGTAGACATCATCGCGACCGGTACGCGGTGCTCACAGCCGTTAACTTAACGCAGCTCTCGTCTGCCCTCTAGTGGCTCACCCACCACCGCCGCTTCCACGTCTTCCGTGGCCGCTGCCAACAGCACCAAGGGCTGGAGCGTGTCCCACGGCAAAGCCACCACAGGCTGAGCTTCTACATCTTCCCAGCCCGGGCTCAGTGCCACGGCCAGGCTGGGATGTTGTTGCACAGGGAAAACGCACAAGGCAGAAATGAGCACATCTGGGCAGAAGCACAGCTGTTCTGCTTCCACGGGAGCCCAAGACTCCCGGTTTTGAGATAGTGAGCGAGAACCACAACTAAGTTCAGACCACATCTTTTTTTTTTTACATATATTTCTCAAAGACCTGAAAAAATCAGGTATTTGGTGACTCTGAAACACTCAAACTTTTCTTGTCCAAAGACTAAGTTTTGTATCAGACGATGATGACTTTGTCCCAAGGGTCCAAATTAATTCTAGTGCTCACCAGACAAGTTAGTCTCTCAGTGATCTCTAATCAATTTTACCATGCGCTACCAAACTGCGTGTGATGCTCTCCTGTTCAAAACCAGCATACAAACATTAAAAGAAAACCCACCAAACTTCACATTTCTTCACAAGTCATCTTTTTTTTTTTTTTCCCCCCCTAAAAAAAACAAGCAGGAACATTCAAGTTTCTTTCCTTTGGTTGCCAGTGCTAAAATATGCTAACAGCATTAAGGCAAGGGACGACTTGCAGAGCTCACAATCTGTATTCAGCATAATTAGCAGATGCCAATTTAACTTATTACTGCTTCTTCCTTTCTATATTATAAAAAGGATGTCAACGAAAACCTGTTATCTAAATGACTGTTTTCTCAGTGCTGATATAAAGCAACAATCATGGGAAAATAGAGTCACAGAACATGTGTTAGGAAATATCTGATTTTGAAATGACATTATAAACAGCTAGAGTAAAGAAAGAAATTAATGCCTGCAGACAGGACTTCTCTCCCTTCCTTCACACTTTGCATTTTTAGACTGTTTTTAAACTAATTACATAGTTGGTGGCATTCCTAGTTATTCAAATGAGCAATGTAACATTCAAGGTAAAGCGATATTATTAAATGAGATTGCTCAACTGTCTCAGCCACTGATCATTTCAAAGCATGAGAAATGAACACGCTTAAGATGCATTTTCTGTGCAGAGAACTAACAGCTAAGAAGTGAGAACACAAATATCTGTGAAAGAAAACAAAGCAAGCCCTAAAAATCAGCCTCTTCCAAAATGCCAAATAATGGACCATGTCACAGCTAAGGGGACAGTTACAGAGTGCACTTCGCCTGCCTGCAAAGCTAAAACACATTTTATAAAACAAAGCCCGCTTGAACTAAGAGGCTGTTGAAAGATGCATCCAGCACACACATACACACAAAAAAGCAGTGCACACCAAGGTTGTGGATTAAACAGGTTTCTAATGCATAAACAATACAATGATCCAGTCCAAGCATGATTTGCTGCTACTTCTGCTTGGTGAAGATGCCTCCCCGCTAACGTTTCTGCATATTACAATGCAGTGCAAGAAAACATTTTAATAAACTATCTTCTAACTCTCAGGGCTAAGTTGAAAAGCCTTGTAAGGCTATGCTTCTCTGCAGCTTTAATCGATTTCAGCTATAACTTCATTTGTTATGCCTAACAGACAATGTAAACTTCACCCTTCCCAAGATTTAAGAAAAAAATAACATTTCATACTCTCCCATAAGCAGTGTATGTAAAGCACAAAAAAGAACCGCTGCACACATACCCCCAATTAAATTGGTCTCTGTGGAAACTAATAACTTTCCACAGTATGCACTGTAATCCAAGTAATAATTTTAAACAGGCATAAGCTGCAGTGTGCTGAACTAAGGCATTCTTACCTTGCAAAGAGTGCTTGAAGACGTTTAGTTACAGTAAAAGAGGAGAACGTGCACGTTGCCAAGTATTTCCCATGTAAAGGGCATATGCTTTACCCCACACATGCGCACGCACACACAAACTGGGTGCGTGTGCTTCCTAGGTAGAGAAAGAGGACCAGAAAAGATAAGGAGCAGCGATAATGCCTCAGCTTTATGTCTCAATCAGTAGTGAGAAAAGCTGGAGGAACCATTTGAGATGAAAAGAAAAAAATTTCCAAGAAACAAGATATTTTTTCTCCTCTGAATGCAAAGAGCTTTCCTTGGGTGACCTATAATACCTTAACACAAAAATCTTCATAACCCACCTCCCTCCTGAGCCAGTTAGTTGCACATGTCAAATGGCACTGCACAAACAATGCACAAAGACTTTAACAAAAAATATTAAAGAATCCCTTACCTTTTAGTCAGAATAAGTGACAGATAACAGGCATAAGAAACTCAGTTGGCACAGTTGCTGTACATATTTCTCTGCGGACTTCCCTTTAGTGGTCCCAAAAGCACTGAACATAAAAAAACTCCAGCCTGCCTGCTTCATTCTTCAGCAACAGAGATACATGCTGTCACGGTAACATGAAAAAGCAAAAAGAACTATAGATCTTAGTTTTTAAAGCCTTTGTGCTTATAGGGAAGAAAAAGAGAGAGTGGGGAAAAGAAGGAAGAGAGCAAACACTTTTTCTAAGAGAAATCTGGTCTTGGCTGTAGAAGTAAGCACAGCACAGAATCATTCAGTTTGAATTTCCCTGTTTGCAAGCTCCTTGGGAAAAATGAAAAAAAAAAAATCAGTCTTTAGGGAAAAAAATCAAATGCATGGATGGGGGGAAGGGAGAGGAGGAGGGTACTGCTCCTATGTGACATACATATGGAATGAGCATTAGAACAATGCTGACAGGACAGCTAAGCAACTGCACTCTGGGGCAGCAGTTTTCAAAGCAGAGCTTTTGCAGCTTTGCAGAAAGAAAACAATTTAAAAAAAAAAAGCCCTCTGCAAAGGGAAAAAAAAAAAAGAAAAAGGAAGGAAAAATAATAGAAAAAAAAGGAGCTGTTAATTCAAGAAGAACTACCGGACTAAAAAAAAAAAAAAAAA
>NW_009634997.1:31931-32139 GCF_000690535.1 Cariama cristata | reverse complement strand
GAGAACCACTGGGTGCCCACGGGGCGCCTGGAAATGGCACCTGCTCCCTTCAAAGTTTTTTACGCCAGGCTCACTGGAGTCGGGCCACACCAAAGCTCTGAGTCCCTCTGACTGAAAAATTAAAAAATAACCACCTTCTGTCCTTTTCAGTCGCCCTCGGACGCCGAAGGAAAGGCGCTGTCTGTCCGTCATGTGCCCCCAAGGCCTT
>NW_009634997.1:20167-31900 GCF_000690535.1 Cariama cristata | reverse complement strand
GCGGTGGAGCTTGGCCTGTGGCATCCCCGGCCTTGCGGTCGGCCGGTGTTTGGTCCGGGGTTTGTCTGCTTTGGTCCTTGCAGAGCTGCTGCTGGTGGAGCACCAAAACAGAGGTGCCTCCCCAGAAGTACCTTGGCGTGTCTCCTTACCTGGATGTGAAAGGACAGCTTTAATCTTGAGCTGGGGCACTGGCAGGAGTTAATCCACAACACTTAAGTCTGTCAGGCAAAGAGGCCTGATGCAGGTTACAGATTGATACAGAGCTGACCCTCATTGTACCACATACGAACAGGCAACTTGAGATTTCTGATCTAAATTCATTGCCCTTTGGACACCGCTTAACGGCGATGTAATCAGTAATCACCTGTTGGAAGAAGCAGCAGCAATGTGTGATGACAATGAGAAGATTCACAGCCCAAGGGAACTTTTGCCCTGACAAAGTCCGGGCTTGAGAAACAGACTTGCTTCCTTGTGATGCATAGAGAAACCAAAAAGAAGGGAGCAGCAATCTCCCACCTGCTTAAAACACTTCATATACACAAAAGTCTCTGTCATCTTAGAGTGGAAGAAACGCAAACAAACCCATGGTTGGCTTGTACCAGCCAAGAGTTTAAAAACAATACATGAAGCAGTAATGATGCTGAGTTTGAAGCTGTGGAGAGCACTGTGGACAAATGCCATGGTCCACTTGTTCTTTCTTTGGTGCTCCTATGAACTCTGGATTTTACCACTACAAATATTTTGAAATGACAGCTCCTGCTCCCAAGAGCAGCAAGTTGTCAGGCTGTGCCCGGCCTTCAAGACAGGGTGTGCTGTAGCGGGTGGGAATGAACAGGTCACCTTCCATTGGACTTGTTTCATTTGTTTTGTAAGTGTCTGTGGATTCACAGATGCAGCCCCTGATGTGAACCCAGAGATAGCTGCATAAGAGCAGACATCATGCCAGTATAGTCATTTCTTTTCAATATAATTTTGCACACTGTATAAAGGTTGTGCTGTTTCAGCTGGCTCAGAATAGTTTCTGGGAGGGTTTATGTAAGCACAAGAGTAAGATCATCTGGATTTTACTCTTGTCTCCTGCACTGCTTTAAGCCTGTGTTCTTCCAAAGTTGTGACCTGTGAACTGGTTCAGTTTTTTTCAGGAACCGAGTCTTATTATACATCAGTTTTCTCCCATCTTCAGAATTAAAGTTAATAAATACCTTACAGATGCAGTTCAGAGTCTTGATCAACCACTTAAATGGCCTGTTTCTCAGTTTGAAGCTTAAGAGTGCTGGAGAATTGTGATTAAATGTATGTAGCTATAGTGCAGCAACTTGCTAATACTCTGGCATGCTTAACTCCATAGAACAGACAGGTCAGAGTTTTTGCCAGGCCTCTGGTAGCAGTGGGCAACAGACTTTTTGCTTTTCCTCCCTCCCACCCCAAAATCCTTTTGCTTCAGTAAGTATGCATGATGCACAAGGCAAAGTATTTATAGTGCCATCTAGCTAAATTCGTGGCTGACACTTCCTCTCATTCCTTCTTAAAATCCTCAGAAATTCTAGCAGCAGAAATTAAGGTAATAAAGCAGACCCACTTTGCAGTTGATCAGTGAATGGGCAGGGAATGACACAGTTAAGACTGCATACACAGCAGCTGGTACATGCTAAAGAGGCCATTTGTTGTGAAAAGTAACATGTAAGAGGTTCTGTTTGGTTTTTGTTTGTTTGTTTGTTTGTGGTTTTTTTAACAGGTTTGGAAGAAGCATACCAAGTGAAACAAAGTAACACAGCCTTCTCTTCTGTTAGACTGGCATTTGCACAGAAGAGCTCACAGTACTGAAGTCGCAAAGTCCATTACAGTTATGGGGGAGATGAATGGTAAGACATTATCATCCTGTCATATGACACCATTAAAGCCGTTTCATCATTCAGTTCAGCAAGGGTGACATGAGCCATTCAGCCCGGTCTTCGTAAGGTTGTATCAGAAACAGAAGAGACCTCAGGAAGGTGACGAACCTGTTCTCCCATCTTAGGGTAGGGTCATAGAATCATAGAATTGTTTAGGTTGGAAAGGGCCTTTAAGATCATGGAATCCAACCATAAACCTAGCATGGCCAAGACCACCACTAAACCATGTCCCTAAGCACCACCTACATGCCTTTTAAATGACTCCACCACCTCCCTGGGCAGCCTGTTCCAGCACTGGACAACCCTTTCGGTGAAGAAATTCTTCCTAATACCCAATCTAAACCTCCCTTGGCACAACTTGAGGCCGCTTGCTCTTGTCCTAACACTTGTTACTTGGGAGAAGAGACCGACCCCCACCTGGCCACAGCCTCCTTTCAGGTAGTTGTAGAGAGCAATGAGGTCTCCCCTCAGCCTCCTCTTCTCCAGGCTAAACACCCCCAGCTCCCTCAGCCGCTCCCCATCAGACTTGTGCTCCAGATCCTTCACCAGCTTCGTTGCCCTCCTTTGGACACGCTCCAACACCTCAATGTCTTTCTTGTAGTGAGGGACCCTAAACTGAACACAGTACAGCTATACTTGGTCTATTCCTGATAGCTTTTACTGTAGTCTGTTCTTAAAATCCATACGGGCAGGAAGTCTCTGAAATATCAAGGAAGTGTCTTCCAGTTCTTTGCTAACCTTTTCAAACACATTCCCTGATGTCTCATCTAGATCTGCCTTGGCTGCTGCAACTGAAGCTGGTGTCCCATCAGCCACAGTGAGATGGGTATGTTCATCTTGCTAGCAGTCTCCACCTGAAGGCAAACATTTAGAGCTTTCCTTCTTACCTGTGCCTAAGGCTTCTGATCTCTCCTTGTAAGTCATGTTATCAAGGCCTTTAGTTACCATTTTTACTTGCCTCTGGGCTCTTTCCACCTGACTCACCTGTTTTGTGAAAGGCACTGCCCAAACCAGAAGGTACTCCAGCTGAGACTCCCCCGATGCCACGCAGGACAGAGCAATTGCCCCGTACTGTGTGCCTCTGCATTCTTCCCATTCTACAGCGGTTTGCCTTTCTACCAGCAGCATGACCCTAACTCACGTTCATCTTGTGATCACAGCACACGTGGAGAGCTGCTAGGTTTTTTTTTCCCAATGGCACGGGGGGGAGCATGTGCTGGGGGACCGAACAGGGGATACTGAAAGGATTGTGGAGCAATCTCATCATTAAAAGCACATGGCTGGGAGGCAGGAGTCATGGCTGCATCCCTGCCGCGGGCTTGCCATGCGATTGCAACTTTCCACTTCTCTCTGCTGTACCTCAGTTTCCCCAGCTATAAAACAGAGACAGTCATGGCTCACATTTGCCAAGCGCATTGAGATCTGCATATAAATGTGCAAAAAGACAGCTGATTTGTTTTTTGGAAGAGGAAAATGAGGAATGTGGCTTGTGAGAAATAAAACAAAACATACGTTATTTTTAAATTTTTGTTTCATTTATTTGGCAGTATATCCAAACCCCCCTGCTTCAAAAAAATTACAAAATCAAGTAAAGTAAGTGCACTAAGGAAACCTACAGAATACTGATAAATTTCACACACGTACAGGAAGGAATATAGAGGGAGGAGTAGGATTTTTTTGTTTGTTTCTTTAAATTTGGCTTTTTGAAAAAAAAAAAAAAGCCTTCCCTGCCCCTTGCAGCCTGTACAGCAATTGTCCCAGAGGGCAATGGCTGGAATTCAGCACTTCCTTCCCTAGCAGCCAAGTCACCCTGCAGAAGTTAGCGACTGACCAGCCTGTTGGACGATACATTCTGGGCATCACTCACCAACTGGTTGCCCTTCCCCTCGCCGTGGGGAGGCGAGATGTTTCGGTCCCCTTTGGGAACCGTAGCCCTTAGAACTGGCATCGCTCTCCAGAGTTGCGCTTCCCTTGGAGGGCACAAGGAGGAAAAGGCTCCACAGGCGGCAGCCCTTTCCGCAGAGGCATGTTCACCGCACTCCTACCCCGCTGCCCGAGGCTACCCTAGGATTTGTTGTATGGCTTGTCAGAGAGCTCAGCTTGCCTTGCCTGAGAGAGCAGCCCATCCCTCAGCCATCCCCAGCTGCCGTCCTCATAGACCGTGCATCTGCAGGAGACAGGAAGGCGACTAGGCAACGTATCGCATAATGCAGCCTACAGAAGCCCTTCAGCTGTGGATTAGCCTCCCCTTCCTGCACATGCCCTGGTTCTCCCAGTTGGAGATATTCCTGACTAGACAATAAGATGTTATCCCCATCCAGGCAAAGCCTTTAAGGCAAGCTGTTGTTTTCTCTAAGGCACTTTAATGATCCAAGCTAGAAGGAAGTGAGCTGGGAGGCAGGCACTACCTTTCAGAGCAGGGCCGGAATAAAGCAAAACATTTATTAACAATGTTCCTGTGACTCCAGATCCAGCATATGAAGCTCTTTTGCTCATACTGTTGGGGAGGAGCGAGGGTATGTCCAATGGGTGCTCCCATTCCACCAACCACTTCCTCCAGTGCCATCAGAACACAAACAATGACACAAAAAAATGACCCAGTGTAGCATTGTCCACGTTACCCTCAGCTCCTGTGGACTCATTCCCCTCACCTTCACAAGTGATAGCTTCTCAAATCCAGACCCTCACAGGAAAAGAACCAGACCCCTTCAGTATTTATTATGCCAAAACCTCCGAGCATGGCAGGAAAGATTATGATTCTCACTGGAAATGCGGCACTGTGCCAAAGCCAGTGGAAGTCCCCTGGGTTCACATCAGGAAAACAGCTCAAAGACCAGACAGCCTTTAACAAATCTGGCTCATGAGTGAGACCACAGGAAGGACTAAGCTTTCTTCTTTTCCTACACTTGCTAGGTACCAGCTCATTCCTCCCCAAGGAAAGCAGTGTGCAAAAAGGGAAAGGTTGGGACAAAAGTCCTGCTGATCTTCACTCAAGCAGAACATTCTTTTGCAGATGCAAGTGGAGTTTTGCTTGAGTAAGCACTAGGGACTGCAAGACTCCTGGCAACAACTGCTGAAGTTGCTCCCAAACAGGAAGATGGAATTCACAAGCAGTCATCTCAGGGTACGTGTAACTGCTTGGGACGCACAGCAGGGGCATGAAGGGAACGTGGAAACTGGATGTTCATGTGTGTGAGTTTATGAAGTACATTTGACAACTGCAGGAGAAAATCAGCTGCACTTGAGGCTACAGAGGTGATTGTCAACAAAACGGCATTTTATTTATACCTAGGACCAATGCTCTGAGAAACGGGTCAGATGAAAATGACCCATGAAAGGATGTGAGGGCGGTCAAAGATGGTCTGATCAAAGACACTGTGAAATATGTTAGCAATAAGGCTTCCAGCCCTGACTCCAAACTCAGACCTGGAATCAAAGAATAATGCTGCTGCCTTATCCCAGTGGGAGACGGAAAGCCCAAGACGACGGCTAACAGCCCTGACTCCAACTACACTGTTTTCTATGTAGTTAAGCCTTTTAAGATATGTTACTAATGGGATTGCCTGGTCCCTCTGTCTCTAGATTACTTGGCACTTCCCTCTGGGCAATTCAGAGAGGCATGAGCATGGACTTTGACCACATGGTCAATGCTAGCTAAGGGAGCAAGAGCTAGAGAGCTGCAGTATCAATCCATGCCTGGTTAAACTAATTACATCCAGCCCTGTCTCTTCTTCCCATGAGGGACACTGCTGTCCCCCTGTTGAGAAATACCCTGTAGCGCAGGGCTCACAAGTTGCTTGTGTTGTTCACGGTGGCTGAGCGCAGTGCGATACAAACTGTGCATAGGCATTACAGGACTGTCAATAACAAAAACCCACATGTTGCATGTTCTTGAAAGATCTAGAGCTACGAAACATACAAAAGCTGAATTACTACCATAGGAAATAAAGTAATAAAAAAAACAAAACAAAAGGGGGAGTCAGCATGTGAATGTGATAAGAAAAAAATATGATAGCACCTCTAAGGAGGGGGCAGGGAGAGTAAGAGTGAGATGAGGTCAAAAGGAACCATGTTGTGTCGGAGCCCACAATGTACTGGAGGAGCTGCTGGGGACAGTCCAGTGGAAAGCAAGGAGGAACGTGCCGGACTCATGCCAGCAGCATGGCACCATGACTTCCAGGTGTCACACCAGGCTGACCAGCTTTGAGGAGCTCGAACCAAAGGGGAGGGTAAGCAGGGCAAGGTCCTTGGCTAATAATGCCCTGCACCACACGTGCTCAGCCACAAACCTGCCAGGCCTGTATTTCTGCAGCCAAGGCTGGTGCCGACAATTACATCAATTGAACACCCCTTTTTCTATCCAGCACTGACCTCCATCCTTTCCCCAGATCCAGGGGAACAAGAAATCCCTGTTAGTTCTTGGAGGGAGCAGCTGTCTGCTCTGGGAAAGGGTCCCAGAGGCTGCTCTAAGTCCCTCCCAGCCTTCCAAGGCCCCAGCAATGAAGCTCCCTGAACAGGTGGGCTCTGCTCCCCTTTCCTGGCCCCATTCTCTGTGTATTACAAAACAAATAACCCATCGCTATACAATGTAAATATCTGTGACTGGGCAACTGTAGCAGACACTTGTGCATACTGAGATCCGCACTGGAGGACAGGGTGGCAGGTTGGGCCCATCCTCCTGGGCTCCTCCGGTGTGGAGGCCCCTTACATCTCCTTGGTGCTCATTCTCTTGGTCTTCTCGGCCGTCTCCTAGAGAAACAGAGCACAAAAGTGAAGCTCTGCACAGACACAGGAGCTGGCAGTGCCCAAGCCTTTGGTCCATCCACGAACAGTGCCAACACTGTCTTACACCTCCAAGCCTCACACCTGTATTTGTCCCCACAGGCAACAGAGACCCCTCTTTACCGTGCTCCCCCTTTTACCAGAAGTCTCCAAGTGACAGAAGCAGAGGCAACCCCTCCAGCAAGGAGAGACTTCATGCAAGCAGACCTTCCCAGCCTCATGCTAACCTGATGCTTCTGCAGTTCCTGAATGTATCTAGCCAGCTCCTCCTCAGTCAAGTCTTCATCAGGTCGCTGTCTGTGAGCAGGCACCTTCTCATTCTTCCCTGCAAACAGAAATGGAGTTCAGCATTATCACAAACAGGGGATGCAAATTTCAGAGGTTGAACCACATAGAACAAAAAGAGGCAGGTCAGCCACAGCATACCTCAAGCTTAGGAAGGTTTTGCTGGAGAAGGTATGGGTTGGCTTCTTAGGAAGAGAATTGGCCTTGTGGCTGCCTGGGACTTCAGAACCTGGGTATCCAGTCTGTCCCCATCTCTCCCTTCCACATGATAAATAATAAAACCACAAGGAAGAGGCTGCATATTATTCCAAAGCAGCACCTATAATTAGTTCAAACATCTTGGCCTCTCATAGGGAATAAATGGAAGCTCAGTGCTATCCCAGTACCTCTTCATTAGGCATCAGTTATTGTAATTTCACTCAGTGGAGACACAACTTGCTGATGTATCCAATCTGATTCGTTCACTTTATTACCCTTCTAACAATAGCCTCTAACCCCTCTGCTGCTCTGACATGGCAGAAAGTCAAGGAATTGTTGTCCCATTGCGTGCTTCTGCCATGGATGCAGGGAACAAAGTAGACAGCAAGACCGGGTGTTGCATAGCAACTTTGAAGGTTGTTTCTGGGGAGGTAAGAAAATGAGTCTCTCATTCAGTTGCTTAACCTCTGAGACCTACCCACAGCTCCTCTGGCAGCTCTATCAGTACTACAGTTATCTTTTCTGAGGTGAGTTCCTGCTGCCACAGCCAAGTCTGGGCTGAGGTGAACCCGAAGCCTCTGCTGCAGAAGGCCAGAGAAACATGAAAGAAACTGTACATACTTTTTGCTGTTCTCTCTCCTACTCTGCCCAAGCTACTGACTATAGATCTGAACTAACGTACTGCTGACAGCTCCCGCACAGCACTGAAAACAAAGCTCATGCAAAGGCCTGGTTTCTTGGGAAGAAGGCCAGAAAAATGCAGCGCAGTGCTGGGAGGGTGGCTGTGGCTCCCTGAAAAGGACCTCTACATTTCCCAAGGCAGGGAAAAACTGGCTTTGCACCTGCCCTGCACCATCTGTCAGAAGGCAAAACAGGGAACTGTTGTTCACAACCCCACCACCACTTCTCACAGTTGTAACACGGCTGTGAAAGTTTAAGAAGGGCCTTCCAAAGGAAGAACAGACAGACTAACAACACTGCCTTACTATGAACACGACCTCCCTTCATCTCCATCACCATTATTTTCTTCTACTACAGTTTCTATGGCAAGAAGCTAAAGTGCTTTCTTGGCATTACTGGATGAAGTCTCCTATCTCCCCTCTGGGGCAAGACAGGACCCTAGCTCCTGCTTTACAGATACCATAAACAGATACAGTGAGGATGCTGACACATATACAGGGAAGCTGACTGGCTCACACCTACACATACAGTTGCAGACAGTGACCTGTTTGGTCTGTCCATGCCCCAAGCCAGCTGGACGCAGAGTAGCTCTGGTCTGGAAAATCTGGTACTGAATTTTCATAACAAATCCAAACTACAAACCCCAGCAGCATTGCCCCCATCCCAGTTACACACTTTCTGACCTCTAGAACAGAATCAGCTTGGGTTTGGCCAACTTGGAGCACAGAAGGGTGATGCAGAAGCCACCCACAGAGAAGCTGAGGAAAAGCTAGAGAGAGAAGAAATCTGGACAGCTGGTGCCCTTGGAAAGAGAGAAAGCAAAAATCCCTTTTGTACTAAACCAAATACAGTAATTGTCTGGAGAGCATACGGACCCTCGCATGTCATTGCAGTGCACACCCAGTTCCCACAGGCACAGACGCAACGGTTGCACTCCACCTGGGTCTCTGCTCCGTCCTCATAGGTTTCGTCTTCCAGGGCACACTCTAGGGAGGCACAAAATAACAGCAGTGGTTGTGAGATAGCGAGCAGGCTAAAGACAACATACTTTGGAGATGCCTTGAGAGAGAAGAGGTCCAAGGTTTTGGAGGAGCCCTTCCTTCTGCTAAAGACAACATACTTTGGAGATGCCTTCAGAGAGAAGAGGTCCAAGGTTTTGGAGAAGCCCTTCCTTCCCCTAACTACCAAAAGTTTCATAATGACTAAAATATTCATGCTGAATTTGGTGTGTGAAATCAGCCAAAAAATAATTTGGCAAAGTCAAACGCTTCATTTTGCTTCCTCAAAAGAACACATTTCAGTTTCTCAATTCCAAATAAAATCTCAATATTGGATTTGTTTGAATTTTGTAATCTGTTATACATAGAAAAGAATCCCCAAAGTGAAAGTTTTGGTTGCTCTGAAACAATTCCTGTTCCAGATGGGGAGAAGTTGGGGAAATTATTTGTGTATTTGCTGTTATCCTGAGAAAGGAAGGTAAAAAAGAAGTGATTTCTCATTTCAGCTCACATTTCTTCTCACAGCTCT
This sequence comes from Cariama cristata, assembly GCF_000690535.1. Taxonomy (NCBI): domain Eukaryota; kingdom Metazoa; phylum Chordata; class Aves; order Cariamiformes; family Cariamidae; genus Cariama; species Cariama cristata. Next base: position 22,535 of record NW_009634997.1, on the reverse strand, counting down.
ACTACATGTTTAAGCTGAGGCCCCCACAGCACTCAAGGGCACGTATACTATTAAGTGAAAACCAGCTGATGATGTTTTCTGGGGGAGGTGCAGCATCCCTAGCTTCCCATTGAAACGGGCAACAGAGGGTTCAACTTAATATTCCATAGGAAGCATAGCCTCTGTCTGCTCCTCGGTGCCACCGCAGTGGGATGTAAATCTGGCACCTTTGGACCAGCACCTCCTGAGGAGACAATTAGATGAATGGCTAGGCATGCCTGGTCAGCAGAACACTAAGCTGCTTTCATGTGAACTGTAGCACTAAGCAGGATTTGGAAGAATAGTGAACTTTGAGATGTTCATCAGGGAGGCTCTCCGTGTGAAAGGCAGAGCATAGCAGGACTTTGGTCTGGTCTGACTTTCCTAAATTATCCAGACATGAACTCCTCACATGATTTATTTCCACACTGTTAAATACATGCCTTGTCCTTCCAAGCATACCATATCCATTTGACCTATGCTCTTGCTTTTAAAATCCAAACCTTTTTCATCACAAGAGCTGTGGGAGTTCTGGGACAGAAAAAGCAGCACTCTTGACAATGCAGGGACAAGGGGTGCTGTCAGATGAGAGGTGCGCATATATCAACATTGTCTCTGGGAGCAGAGTTACAGCATCCAATGTGTGGCCCAAAGCTGATCTCTTTTCCTTCCTCCTTCCCAGGACCCCTCTGATTCCCCAATATAAGTGAGGTGTTCCTACTTTTCTCTGGTGGGTTGAAGGAGGGGCTGAGGCACTTGAGAAATTCATTGAAGCTGAGCTTCCAGTCAGCATTTTCATCTGACAGCTCGATGAGAGCATCTACGCAGAGTCCCCTGAAAGGAAACACAGAGGCATGTTCTGCAAAGGGCTGTACTAGGCTGGTCCCTGCTCTACTGGCTTCAGAGTATAGATGAGTAAAACCAGTAATAACTACAAAGGCTCTGCGATGCCTGGCAGAAGTGGCTTCTGTAAGGAAAACCTCACAGGATACAGACAAAAGAAAAATAGTCACAAAATGCTCTCTGTCTGGCGAAGGGCCAGGAAGTGGGGGGATATTCAGAAAAGCAGGAATAGGACCTTGTTGACATCGACATGCTGTCACACGAGTAGAGATGCAAGCACAGCATAACCACAAGCAGCCTGTTCTCCTCATTGTCTCGCACACAGTGGCACACACAGAGAGAAAGGAAAACCTCTCAAACTACATTTTCATGCGATGCACCAGCTCTAACTGCAGGTTGCTCATGAGCTGTGTTTTCCCACTATCTTCCTTGCACTGGATCTAGCTATCAGACAAAAGGTCAGTAAAAAGTGCTCTGGAAAGCTAATTTATTAGGAAATAAAAGACAAATTTTCTGTCACCCAACTCACCTTCTGGCTGCACACCTACTAGATTTAAGGAAAAATAGGATTGGAACACATGCCTAACGTGAAGGGTAGGGGTGGGACTGTTCCTTTTGGTGGTATTAACACCTAATTAAGTGAGAAGCCACTTCATACACAGTTATCTTTGTTAGTGCCAGCCCTAACCGATATTTTACAGGAGTGGATTTTCATGCCCCCTTCTACCACATGTGGCCCCCTGGCCCTCCTTCTGGCATCCTGTCCACTGCCCACCTGAGCAGCTTGTTGGTCTCCTGGTCCACGTAGGTGGTGATGTTGACAGCAGTCTCATTCTGCTCCACAAACTTCAGGAATTCAGTGGAGTCCAAGCGAGAATCACCATCGTCAAAGCTCTACAGGGAAAGATGGGAGGATGTAAGACAGTCTGATTTATCAGTTGCGGTTACCCCTTCCTTCTCCCTCTTCCATATGTACTTAGCATTTTTGAAGCTTTGGTGAAACAGGTTGCATCATCCCTGTTTTGCACAAAGAACAGAGGCTCAGAGAAAAGCAGTAACATATCCATACTAGCATCAGAACTAGCAGACATGATCCTAGCCCTTGTTCTCACTGATAAGCTACACTGCCTGTCATTCACCTCCTGCTGCTTGATTTATGGCTCTAACCCCACTTCTTCTCTTTGTTCCAGGCAGCTCTTAGCCTTCTCATATACCTCCTGCCTTAAAGCAGATCAGTTGTATTCAAGGTGGTGTCAACTTTCCAGTATGTGTAAATCCAAAGCTGTGCCTGGACTCTGACAGTGACAAAAGGGAAAATCACAGGAAGCAATTTTCTGCTGATCCCAAAGAAGGAACAATTTAATGCAACAGCACAACGCCTCGCCACCAACTTCTTAAGGTCCTGACAGGACTCCTGGCACTGGAGAGCCTGATTTTTAGCCCTGAAATCCTGGCTGTACTCCCAAAGACATAATTGCATTTTGCCTTCCTGTTTGGAGATGTCATA
>NW_009634997.1:0-20136 GCF_000690535.1 Cariama cristata | reverse complement strand
GGCACTGAGCAGGAACTGCTGGGCCCCCTCAGAGACAGCTGCATTGCAGGGAGGGGAAAATGAATACTGCACACAGACTGCTGCCAGCTAATTTTTGCTGTGTGACTTGGGGCAGGTCACTGTGGTTCCTCGTGCAGTGCTTCCAGGAATGCTGGAAGAGACACTGTCTGTTGTTACCTCTATGCGGTTCAGGAGAAATCAACAGGGCTAGGAAAATTATGCTGTGTGTTGTAGCCAGCATAACTGCTCCACTAACTTGTCAAATTCTACTAGACTTTGCAGCCTTTCATCCCGCTATTTCTTGTGAAAGTGGCCGCAGTTCTCTTAATAACCCAGACGCAGTTAAGCTAGTTTTCTTGTCTTTCAATACTATGGTCTGTGTTTACTTGATCCCCCAGAGACACTCCAAAACAGAGCAGCTTCCCACTACTGGCCTCACTTCTCTTGAAATAATGTCCTTCAAGGTCATAGCCTGCCTCACAAACAAGCCACATCCTAGTGATCCACACAAGTCAGGCTTCCAGGGGCGAAACAGCTTAATGCCACATCTACAGACCTCCCCATCAAGGAGAAAAGAGAAAAGCTTCATGTCATCTTTGTCTCCAGTGTTTATTACCTGCAGGGCAGGAGTCAGGCCATTTGTAGAGCAGGCACGCAGAGCCCCATGGCTGGGCACGGCACAATTCCTCCAGCGACAGTGGACCCTCACTGGTGACAAATTTGTGTGTGTTTGAACCCGTTTTGTTTGCTTTGCTTGGATTTGTCCCAGGTTGTTCCAAGCTCTGAATTCTGCTTTAAAAGTGTTTCAAGGGTTTAGGGGTTGTTGATATGGTGGTACCACCTGACAGAGAAGGAAATTCTCCCTTTGGTCTGAGAAAAGGCATTGCTTCATCATGGAAGCTTTCACCCACTTGTGCCTGGGATCAGTGCTCCAGAAAAAGAGAAGGTGAAGCTGTCTGCCTCTGAGCTGTGGCCACGGGATTTCACCAGCACACCGACAGGCGTGGGGCCACCAGGGGTGACTGGGCTGTGTGGCAGCAGTGAAGCAAGCCTGTGACTAGCTCAGGCATTTCAGCAAAGCCCATGGCCTGGGGAAACTCTCTGCCAAGGCAGCTGGGGACAGCACGTTTGCAGGGGGAGGGACTGAGCAGCTCCGCTCCACAGTATGCTGCAGCTTTCGGGTACTGGCAGGCACCGGCGGGAGTGCCCCAGGCAGTGGGCCACAAGCGGGTTTCCACAGACAGAGCAGCATTAATGGCTACAAAGGAGAAGATGCTCTCTGGAGTGCAGGGACCAGCGCCTCTGTCGCACCAGGGGGTGCCATTGCCATGGCAAATTTGCTTGCGGTGCTAACTCCTGTCAGGCACCATTAATTTCTCTCTGTCAACAGCTTATGATTTAAATACTCTCCCCCTTTTCCCACCTGCTCCTCCAGCTTCATCCTGAATGCTTTGAAGTCTTTATCAGGAGCCAGGCGTGAGGGGGAGGGATGCAGCAGTGCATGTGGCTGGAGCATGGGAGAAGTGTGTGATCTGCTGGTTACAAAAGGGGGTGGGGATGGGCTGAGGGACAGACTGACAGAGAGGAGGGAAGAAGAATGGGGTTATTGCAGGGCCCAAGGCTCATGGGCAGCTCCTCTTTCTCTGCAGAGCACTAGGGAACTGCCAGCTCTCAGCCACAACTAGGCCATACTCCTTGCAAGCAAATATTCCCCTTGAAGCCCCCAAGCGTCACCTATCCCCATCTCAACATGGCCTTGGCACTGTTGGGAACAAAGGATCGGCAGCTGCCGCCCCAGCTTTCTGCTCCTTCTACCTGTATTTTCAGCACTTTCACCCACCTTTTCTCCTCTGGCTATCTTTTGTCCCCTGAGATCAGTTCTTCTCTCCCCTGTCACAGGCATACCTGACCTGCCCTCCTCCTCCTCCCCAGGGCAGGTCAGACACCGGGAGCCAGGGATGCTCCAGGTCTGGGTTGTCACACAGCCATGTCAGTGGCTCCGTCAGCCTGCAGGCAGCCTGTAACACACTAAGCTGCAGGACATACCAGACCTCTCTGGCCCTCAGCTCAATGGGCACATTGCACACCGGAGCCTCTTGGGTCGGGGCATGGCAGCTGTTTTGCAGTGACAGGGCAAGAAACGTTCTCTGGACTCTGAGGTAGGCACAGCTCTACTTGCCTTGAAATACTTGTCCAGGACTTCGCTGTAGTTGCTTCCCTTGGAAAACCAGCCATCTGGGATAATCTCAGCTTCCAGCCACTGGATGACACGACGACGAAGCTCATCCCTGTCCGACTGGTAGCAGACAACTGTAACGGAAAAAGGCGTAGCAGAAAAAGCAAGGATGAGAGAAATGAAGCTGGCAGGGAGACCACAGAGAGAGGACTGGAAATAAAATCCAGCCAGCCAGCCCTGACGGCAGTTTGCAGGTCCCTTCATCCTTGGAGATGTGCCACTGCCAGATCAAAGCAGAGGTGCCATGTGCTGAACGGCGGATGGGCGGTGGGTGACACCATGTGGCAAGGCCAGAAAACGACACTCCTGCCAAAGCTCCTCTGCCTTCCCATCCCCGAAGCCTGTGGAAGAACAACCCAGAGCTGACTCATCTTGGTGTGGAGAGTCCCCAGGCTGAGGGAGGAAGGTGACTGACAGTGTCTCCAGGCTTCCTGACGCTGTGCAGAACAGGCATTGGGCCATCAGCCCTCAAATACCACAGCCTCTATCCTCTGCAAGGGCGAAGACTAAACTGAGCAAGCCTTCCCATCATGCTGTCCCCAAGACTTCAATTTCAGCAGATTTCATTTCTTCAAAGCCCTGACTTGTCCACTCTGCCTGGAAATGAGAGGGGGTCAAGTTGGGCTTGCTGACAGTGCTCTCCAGAGTCACAGGTTTCTCTAGGTGGATATCACTTTGTGTGCTAATACCAAACCACGCATTTAGAAACAAAACTGAGAGCCTAGATGAGTTGTCGCACCTGCCCAGAGGTCAATGGAGCCAGAAGGAGAATCAGTGTGCATTCATGTCACTTACACACACTAAGGATCTCCTTCTGAATCCAGTGACTACAATCACAACTAGACAGACAGACAAAAAAACCCCAAACCCATAGAGACTCTGCATGTTTAATTTTGAACTTCGTTAAAACTGCTTTAAGGTGGTGGCGATGCTCCAACATGGTCCTTTCCCTTAAGCTTGTATGAGGGTTTGCTTTCATCTGCCCTAGGAAGTTGAAGTTGATGTTTATATAGCTCCAGCATTTAGAGGCCATGGATGGGAAAAGGGTCCCCTGATGAAGCACAGGCCACGGCCCCAAAATCCATAGTCTAAGTACACATGGCAATGCATAACAGGAGAAACCAGGCACAGGGGATCAAAAAGACTTATCATAGAATCATTTAGGTTGGAAAAGACCTTTCGATCATCTTGTTGGCTGATGGGAGAGGCAGTGCAGCTGTACCTCCTGACTCCCCTGACAATGCCCCATCCATTAAGTAATGCTGCCTCTCTGCCTCTGTGCCCATCAGTTAAACACTCCTAAGGCAAAGTCCCTTTTTAAAAGAGTGCTCTTGGAGTTGGGGAAACAGCTCCACAGTTATTGTGTCTTAGATCCCCAACGAACTAGGTAAAAGAGTGCTTTTTCCCTCAGTCTGGGTGATGTGCACAGCTTGCATCCCTAGGGGCAAACTGGGTTTCATTGAGCCTTGTCCATGCCGAGTCCTTGAGACATCCCAGGACAGTGAAGAGCCCAGGAGATGTCTAAACTCTGAAAGGTTACCCAGGAGTAAAGAACTGGGCAATCATATTTCAGCTGATTTATCAACTCAGACTCTGCTACAGCCAGCGCAGAGGTATGACTTCTACACACAGCTGTGCAACTCCCCCAGCAGACCTTCCTCCCCATCTCTTTTCCCAAATGCATAGAGAGGCCCCAGCCAGAAAGCAGATGGCTTCTTACCTGGACTTGCAGCTGGATTCTCAGACTTCTTCTCTGTTAATGGAAAGACAGAAGAGGACATTTCTGATACAACATGAAGCAATATGAACCTTCTACCACGCTGGGTGCTGCTTGGGCAAGAGCAGAGAAACCTGGAAGTCTTTGGAAACACGAGGGCCACATAATATGATTAAGGGACTGGAACGTCTGTCACCCCAAGGGGAGACTGAAAACTGTTCAGCATGAAGAAGAGAAGGCTCAGGGGCAATCTCATCAATGTTTATAAATCTGATGGGAGCGAATGAAGAAGACCGAGCTAGACTCTTTTCCATGGTGTCCAGTGACAGGGCAAGGGGCAGCAGGCACATATTTAAACACATGAAATTCTGTCTGAACATAAGGAAACACTTTTATACTGTGTGGCTGGTGGGGTGAGTTAAAGAGCCCTACTGTTGAGGCAAAATCCTTGCTCCCAAAGTTCTTGAGGTCCCTTACGAACATGGATGGTAGTACGGGCTTTGGGGGTTTATCCTGAGTCTGACCTTTCCTCAGCAGGTAGACTGAGACACCTCCCTGGCTGAGTCCACAAGCTCAGAGAGAGGCAGGCAGGAGCAAGGAGTTGCCTTGCTCTCCTGAGTGCCCCCCTCCCAGCAACTCAAGGAGACAGTAACTCCAAGATCCCACCACAATCAAGGTGTCAGGGCTCTGAGTGCACTAATGAGGGCTTTAATGGCCCTGCCAACCTCACCTAGGGCCTCCAGCCACACTCTCTACCCATGAGCCCAGGGGCTCCATTTCAGCTGATGTCTCAGCCCCTAGTCCTTGCCTGGGATTATGTTGTAGGTATGCCCATCTCCAGCACTGTTGCAACCATTCCCATACCTGCCACAGACCCTGTTGATCTAGGTCCTGACCTGGTGACTGTCTTCCCACCTTGATCTCAGACCTGCTATAGGCTGCATCACTACAGACTTATCTGGCAATTACCGGCCTGTGCCTGATTCTGGTTACCATCACCAGACCCGATTTCACGGCTTGACTTCAGGTCTGTTTCAATCACCACAAGCTTGCCTGGTGATCTGGACCCTTGGTTGAACCTGGCTATCGTTCCCAGGCTTGCCCTGTTCACCCTGCTCAGCAACTGTGGGACAAGGCCCTGGCTGGTGAAGCCTCTGCCTTGCCTTGTTATCATGCTTGATTTCCGACTCTCCCTCCCTTAAAGTGTGGCCGGCCCTCATCGCCGGGGTTACCTTTACAGTGGCCATCATAATCCACCTGGATCTTGGAGCCAGTGAGGCAGGCATCACGGTGCAGCTCACAGTGGTTCAGGTACGTCTTGCCATTGCTACCGCACACAGGCCTCTTGTGAGGTTTGCATTGCTGTGAGAGAGCCAGAGAAGACAGCATTTTACTTGCCTCTTCAGGACAGCTAGAGGGAGGCAGGTGAGCCCCAGCATCAGCCCAACTCAACAGAAGTCCTTGGCACAGCCCCCTTGGCCCAAAAGGTGTTTGGAACAGGCTGAAGCCACCCGTCATCACCCCAGAAAAACCTGCACAGGGAAGTCTGTGGGTGCAGGTTCAAAGGCTTCATTTTATGGCAGCCTCTGTCACCACCACCAGGACAGAAGCCTTTCTGAAAGCAGAGCCCAGCAGAGAAATCAGTGCCCAGCATAAATACTGAGCGTAATCCTGCAATTGCTGCTGTGTGTGCCATGGATGTGCCAGCCCAGAGGTGTTTGTGTGAATCTGTTCTGTGCACCTCTGCTTGCTCAGCTCTGTTGCACCTCTTTGTAGACTCTGCTCCACCTTTCTGCAATCAAATGCAGAATAAGCCTGCAGTCACGAGCAAACAGCACAGCCTACAGCAGAGGGAAGTCCACCAGTGCCACTGGTCAGGCTGTGGGCTTCTTCCTCCCGTCCCTTTCAGTCTGGCCATGCCTACCCAGAGTGACAGACTCTCTTCCTGCTAACGGGGCATTTCACTCCCCAGTGCCCAGGCTGGCCATGTCAGAGCTGCAGGCTCCCAGGGAAGTGGGAACAAAGAGCCACATGCCCATTCCCAGGAGTCCCAGGTTTGAAAGCACAGGGCAGAGTGGAGTAGGGAGGCACTGTGTCTTTACAGCCGGGAAAGACTCTTCTAATCATCTCTGGCTCCCTGCTGGATGAAGCTATTCATTCTCACAGCACTCTACTACAATTATTTCCATTTTACAAAAGCTGATTTTTAGTAGGGTGCTTGTAACCGCCTCAAACAAGATGCCAGTGAGGGCAGGCTATCTTGTAGCTTGCAGACCACTCCCTAGAGCTCCTCCAAACCCAGCTGTGTATCAATACCCTACTGGGCTTTCCCAACAAAAGACCTCCAGTCAAGTCTCCTGTGCGTGTAAAGACCCTAGGCAGTTGTGTGAGCAGCACAGCTGCAAGCCCCAGACAATATCTACCCTACAGGGCTCTTCACCCGCACCACACTGGGAAAGGCCCTGCTGTTTGAAGATCCCCTGTGAATTTGCAGCTGCTCGAAAAGAGCCATAGCTTCATCTCATCATGGGATCCTTTCAGCGACCAAAGACCAGCCAGGCGGTGATACCTGTCCCAGATGCAGAACCTGTGCTGCCCCCATACCTCAATGCAGAGGCAGGTTGGCTCTCCCTTCTCCGTCACTGCACACTCCCGCCCAGCTCCACAGAAAACATTGGCACAGATCTTGGATTTGCTCCTTGGCTCTTCCTGCAAGATACAAAGAGACACAAAATACATCAATTTACTCAGAAGAGCAGCAATACAGCTTTAAAAAAAAACAACCACATTTAACTTGTAGACTGGACCAAAAAGCACCAAGGCACAGATTATAGAAGGACATGACCGCAATAGACGGACAGCTCAAACAATAACCAGGAACAGGCACAAGAGCAAGGGCTACCGCCCCAGCAATAGAGGGCTTCCTTGAAGTCATTCCCAGAAAATCACCTGGGAGAACTGCAGCAAGCAGGAGCAAGAGGAAGTCTACCACGAATGGCAAGAATAATTTGCTCATGTCCAAGACTACTGTCTTCAAAATCTTCTTCATGGAGGGCAGGGAGCAAAAATGTCTTTGCTCAAGACATTTAAGAAGGTGAACATAACCCTGGAGAAAGGTGTGATACCAAACAGGCGGAAGAAATCACCATCAGGCACCAGATAACACCCCTGTCACAAAAAAAACTTCACAAAACTACGTGACCCATTATCTTGCCTCCACTGGTCAAGATTAAACACTTCAAAGGAAGAAACATTGTCATAAATAATTATACAGTAACCTTCTCACAAAGATGATTTCTTCCTGGTCCCTGACAGCCAGCACTTGACTTACGCCCTGCAGCACAATTTATATGCTTTACAGTTTTCTCCTAGCCAAAGTCATCACAGGGAAGATTTCCACAGGTTAATGACGTTTTCAATAAAACTACCATTTACTTTTATCCGTTTAATGCCTTTATTTTCTTAGACTTTTAAAAGAAAAGACGGTTCCAGGGGTTCAGACCTTGGAGACCCTGGTTTAATTACCTGCATTGTCATAATTTCCTTTGTGACTCTCATTTCATCTAACGTTTTCCACTTGTACATTAAGTATCTGGTTCAGGCTAGCCAGCTGGCTTCCTCAACAGTTTTGCATCAGAGACAGAAGACTGAGGAATGTAAAGTAATCAGAGGGATAGGTCAATCACATCTGCTGTGACTCTTCTCTATAATACACAAAGGGTTTTTTTTCCCCCCTTCTCATCTGAGTATTATTCTTAACCTCTGCTCATTTCTGGTATCTTTGTACCTCCATCATATACTTTTGAAAGTAGGTGATCAAAAAGCAGCAGAATTTGCCTGAGGAGCAAGCATTATTGATATACATAATGACAAATGCTAAGCACATTTTTTTTCCTCCTGTTGCTTCTTTATCCTAATTTTATTTTTTTTTTCTTGTTTTGCCTTTAAACCACAATTTCACAGTGAGTTGCTGTCTTTACTGAACAGCCCACAGTGACAGCCACATCATTTTCTGAATGACCCTGCCTTAGTCTTCAGAATATTTTTTCTGGTCGCCTACTGCACAGTCATCAAGCCCAAGAAGGTCTTTTCAAAGCACTGCAGGATTCCCTCCAGGTTCACATAGCAACAAACACCTTTCCTATTCTCTGCAAATGTTCCTATCTTGCTGCTTATCCTGTAAAATAAAAATATAGTATTCGGACACACCAGTCTTAGCTGTGTCCCATACACTGTGTCCCAGGCCTGCTCACCGCATGAAGACAGTCTGTTATCCTCCCTCTCCACCTTCGTCCTCCTTTCACATGCTGTTTCTGAGCTATGAAAGACACTCTGCCCTTTCTGCTGCATCCTCCTCTCTTCAGTTGCCTTCTGGTGGAAGGCTGGGGTAAATGACCTAGGCGCTTCTGAGGTGGGATGGAGCAACCTGAGTGCTTCATCACACAAAGCAACCTAATACAACTTAGGGCGGGAAAGAAAGTATAACTCATTTTGCAAAAAGCACAAAGAAAGAAAAAATTCTTCCAGTCTGGAGTCTGAATAGGGCACTCACACACCTAAAATGCACCATAGACACCTAAGTGCTGATCCATTTAAAGGGCTTTGAACAACGTGCCCATCCCTTCACCAAGACAAAGACCAGAAAAAAAAAAAAAAAGAGCTAGACACAGCTCTGAACCACCACCCCCCAAGGTCTGTAAATTGTCAGGCACCAAGCGCCTGGCAATAGATGGCAGTACTCTCCCTCTCCTTACCCACGGCCACACAGGACCGCCAGCAGCGAGCTCCCGGCCGTGCCCACCAATGCCAGACCTGGCTCTCGCCCTCCTGGGCTGAGTCTTACGGCACTGCTACAACCACAGCCGGCCTCGGCAGGCGTCCACAGGGACCCAGCTTGGCTCCCTGGAAACCAGACCCACGACGTGGCTGTCCTGGCCACAGCTCCCTCACCAGTAGTGCCAGAGCCCAGGAGCCATCCTGCACCTCTTCCACTGGGACTTGGGCTGGGGATGATGGCAGGGTGACACCACCAGAAGAGTCTCTGAAGACAACCTGCCTCCTGGCAGGCTACAAGCCATGTTACTCTTATTTTTCTTATTAAACAAAGCAATACCGTTTGCCAGTTGCTTCTTGTTGCTTTAAGCCGTACTAGGCTGGCAGTGGATTAGAGCCAGCTGCCCCATGTTAGCATGGGTGCCTCCACCCCAGGGGTTTGCCAGAGAAAGAAAGGAATCAGGCTGCTCTGCCTGCCTGCCCTCTCACTCTGGCACAGCATTTCTCAGACCCAGCTTGCTCATCCTCCCTCCCAGCAGCAGCGACGGTGGCAGGAGCTACCAGGCTGGGTGCTGGCTCCACCTTCACTGACAGCAGCTCTAGCCTCCACCCCCGTTCCCTCAGCTCCCTGTGCCCCCCACCCATGCAACGCTCACCCCACAAACCGTACTTTCGCCATCTACAACCTACAAACCATAGCCTCTTCTACTCGTAGGCCCCCTCCCAAAATCCCTGACACCCTCACCTCCTCCTTTCATCAGACAACACCTCTCCTACCCTACATCCACCCCACCCTGCACCTGCAACCTGACCCATTGCGACTGCTTTGCAGGTCAAGGTGCGCTCCTCTGCCAGGTGTTAGCAGCTGCCGCTGCAGATCCTGCCTTCACCTCCTCCAGGAGCCAGGAAATACTTTCCTCCGCCAGTCTGCACACAGATGAAGTTAGCAGTTGCCACTGCTACCGCTTGGTACAGCCACACGGCTCCAAGGTGGTTCATGGCATACCACAGGCTGGGACCTCTCTCTAGCAGCTCCTGGCCACCTTCCCAGCAAATGCCCGAGTCTCCTGTGCGTAACTGGGAGTGTAACGGAGTGGGTGGTCAATGAACGGACGAGTACGGTGGGGGTCTGCGAATGAAGCTTTATCATCTTCACTCTGGATTCTCTGGCGACCTCCCAAACACTACCAGCCAAACTAGTTTCTTGTGACAGATATTCTGATCTTACCTTGGACCTTGTCATGTTTGCTTTTTATAAAGCTCCATCTGCTGGAGTCATGTGAGTAAGCAGGGATGGCGGCTGCCACTTCAATATTAAATAGCTCGTCCTCGCATCTACCACGTAAAAGCTTGAAAATACAAACTGCAAAGGTTTAAATGCAAGGTCACAGACAAAAAAGACTCCTGTCTTTTTTTCAGTATCATTACCCTTAAATTAATCTCAGGATTTGGGGGGGCTGGAATCACGATTTTTACACTGCTTCCTCCCTGCAAGCTGCCATTGCCTTTTCTGTCACTGTAGGCTTGGGAAGGGTCACTCATCCCCGTGCACGATGCGCTCGGGCAGGCGGAAGGGAAAGGGCAGAGAGTCGTTATTAATTGCTGCACAGTGGCATTTACACCACAAGCTGTGACAAAGCAGTTCCTCTCTTCCACCTCCAGTGAGATGCCCAAGCTCTCTCTGTTTGGGCAATGCTTTTAATTCCTCCTCTACCCAGAGAGCAAAGGGGAAGGTGTAAAAGCAGCGAGTACAAAGCCAGGGTAGGAGCATCTGGACTCCGGAGCATCTGCCATGGCACAGGGTCACTCCCGACTCTTCACCTTGCAGCCTTCACAGGGGCACAACCTCCCCAGTCATCTTCTCGGGCAAAGACCACAGAGAAAGTTGTTCACCACAGCTCACAGGCCAGAAACTGATTTTTTTCCTTCGTGTACACAGCCCAGACCGTCCCCCCAATGGGGACGGGGATGCACGCCGCTGTCGGGGGGGGTTGGCAAGTGTAACCCCATGGACAAAGGGTTCTTGCATTGCGAATGGGCAAGTGCCAAGCAGAAGACATGAACTGACAGTGCAGTGAGCCACATGGACTGCTTCTGCCTCAGCTGTTGCTTCTCGGGGAGCAAGGAGGAAGAGGAGACATCTCCAAGGCACCCGCGGGCGAGAAAGCCAGCGGCAGTGCCGGTGGCGGGCTCACCATGGCAACCAGCAATGCGGGGCCTCAAGGTAGAGAGCTAAAATTAGGCTGTTTCTCATCTCTAGCATCAACCAGCGCTGAGGGGTCAGACCCCCAACACAGCACAAGCGCAGATGTCAGGAGCATTTCTGAGCCCCCGCCTGTGCCCCGATGCCCAGGACTGAGTGCGGCTCGATGCGCCCACACACGGTGCCACCTGCGGGTCTGAACGGGGTCCCAAGGTCCCACAAGCTGCCGTGCCTGCTCCAAGCTGATGGGACTGCATGAAACCAGTGTGGTGTCTGCAGCAAGACCTATGAGCGATTGCGGGCACGAAGGAAAAGAGGCATCATGGCTCCTAGGCTTTGCAAGGGAGTCGCTCAGTGCAGCTCTCCCTTGGCTGCCACCTCCCCTGGCCTCTGCTGAGCCACAGCTGCCTGGTGTCCTTTGGTGGAAACGGCGACTTTCCCACCCAGTCTGTGAAAGCTGAAACCACCAACAGTTCAGCAACAAAACACCTCTGTAAGGAAGAACAAGCTTCCACCTGCAGAGAAAAGCTGTGCAAGCAGCGGCATGTCCTCGGTGCCCCACTGCCCGAGGGGAGCAGCAGGGATTTCTGCCATTACACATGCTCTGGGAAATGAGCTGGGAGACCACCCTGCTACGAAGTGGGGAGTTAACATGATTGAAAACAACTCCTCAGATTGCTTTTTTCTTTCTGCATATCCTTCCATACAAAATCTCTTCTTGGAGATTTCAAAAGTCTTTTTCTCAGCAGCCCATGCTGCACTGGCAAAATACTACCTGCTGTCCTGCTCCTACTGACACGACTACAAAGCTTTTTTGCTATCAGCAGCGACTGTAGGTCTTTTTCCTCTTTTGGCATCAGTTTGTGGAAATCCATAAAATGACTTGACCCCTCACATAATGCTCTGCACTGTTTGCTGTAAAAAATCAAGGCTTTGCATTTTTGCCCTGCCTGATGTGCAAGGAAATCAAAGTGCTCTGGAGCTGTAGCACTGAAAGCTCCTCCAGGAGGCAATCCCATGTATTATACAAACTTGAGTACTACACAGATAAGGCAAAACCATGTCTGGGGTTGCAAGACTTGCACAGATTCTCATGCCTCAGGGAAGGCAGCAGCAAAAGCTGGAAGTTTTCAGATATAACCAGTACCATTCACAACAGACTCCCCTCCACACAGACAGCGAGAAATGAGCTTTGCAGCTACATATTTCAGCCAGTCCTCCCTACGCCTTCCTGTCCACATCCCTTTCGCCTGTTCCCTGCCATGACTGACACAGCAGTAGAAAAATAAGGGGTCTCCAAACATGCCATGGTTCCACCTCTAAACAGCGCTGCCTGCGCAATTTCTAGACCAACTCAACATCCAGCCATGAAACCTAGCGCTTCGTTCAGCTATTGTCTTGGCAATGTTTTCTTCTCAACTCAGAAAGATTTGGAGACACAAGGCGCCAGGTCAACGATGCAGAAAGCTGAGCCCAGAAGCCATGTCTCCTGTCTCCTAAACATCTCTCCTCTCCTTTTGTGGGATTGGGAAGGACAAGCGCTGTGTTGTGCTGCAACATCCAAAAAGAGAGGTCTGGGCAGCAGAGCAGCTCAGGGGGGTCAGGAAAACTTAGTGGCTTCTGTATAGTGACGGCACTGAGAAAGCATTTGGCTTGTGCATTTCATCCCATTACCCAAGTGCACCTCCGGGCCAAACAGCTCTTGGGCAGCGCGCTCTCCCACAGAAGTCCGGGGAGAGCAGATCCCACATTCGCTGGAGGGCACGCATGGGCAGGCAGCCTGTCACCTCCGGCCATTCCTGCCTCTGGCTCCAGCAGCACGTTAGTCCTGTTGTTCTGGTTTGTAAGTAACAAGCAAAGTGCTCGTCCCTCCCTGCAAACCTGACCTAATTCCTGTGGCAGCTCCCTGGATCTTCTAACACGCTGGTGTGATGGGGCGGAAATTTGGCAGCAGTGTAAAGTGAGCAAATTAGCGTGAAACAAGCAGGCATCCCCGACATTGGGTTTGCCATAAATAGACAGGTAAGGCGAACATCGCCTCTCTCCCTTCGGGCTATTGCCTCAGGACACCCACAGACTCTGGAAGAAACCCCACACAAATTACCTTTAAGTCTGACTTGGAAGGTTTGATTTTCAGTTGCCAAAGATAAGATAAAGATAAGGCCAGCGTGTGGGGATTGACCCACATCAGATTCCCAGTTCAGCTCTCCAATAAAACCTACCTCCAGGACATTATCACTATTAGGATGGTACAGTGGGCTGTGGAATGATCCATATCCTCTACTCTAGAAGGAAACCTGCTATTACAGGTTGCTGCACACATTGGTGCAGGGTCATCAGCTGCCCCCCTCCTCTGGTCTGGTGCTATCCAGTCCCAAAGTGGCACCCTCTGGAGCTACCCCCTCCTTGCCTCCAGGAGCTCCCACTCAGACCAGCAAAGGGTCAATGGGCAGCTCAGAAGGCTCAAAACCAGGCTGTCCCCATGCTAGTTAGTTAGAAAGGAAAAGAAAATAGGATTGTCAGGCAAAGTCTGGACCAGTGCTGGATTCCCCAGGGGACCGTGACCAGACACCTTTGACAGTGTTCCCAATGCTAACAATATCCTATTTGAAGGGTGTCAGCATGAGGTCTGCATTGGATGCAAAGGGGTCCAGCGCCATCAGGATTCCTCCTCCCCCAAATCCTCAAGCCATCCTGCAAGCAGCAGAAATAATGAAGTCCAGTTTCCAACAGCTCACTCTGCACGGCCTGTCTGTCAGGGCTAGTTACAGGGCAGCATATAGACTCCTTCCTCAGGGGGGGTCTTCGCAGGCCCCTCTCATTAAGCCAGTCATCTAGAGTCACAAAACCAGCTGGATCCCATTATCTCGGAGGCCTCCACCGCTTTATCAGCTGTGGCGGAAACAGGCCGATAGAGTCAAGACTCACTGGAGGCCAGAGACAGGCAGGAAGGCACAGACAGCCTGCTGACATAGCTTTGCTTCCTTAGGGAACCAGGCTGTAATTGCCTTGCAGAGTCCCACAAAACACCTCTCTGGCTCAGCCTCTCATCCCAGCAGACTCAACACCACGGCTGCTTGCAGCCCGGGGGACAGGTCCTCACTCCAGCCCCCCTTCAGTCTCCCCCATGCTGACCCTTGTGCTCCCTCCCCAACGTTTTCCTTGTGTTGGAGGGCAGACCCCATCTCTCTTCTGCTTTCATCTATCCCTCGGAGCTTCCACTGCGGAGGTATTTCAGCCAGCTGCAATCCAGGGCTGCGAACAGCCATCCGGACACAGTGCTGGGAGCTGCTGCACTCCCTGCGAGATGCCTGCCACAGAGGAGTACGTCCCCCAATCCATCAATCCACACACCCAGACCCCAGTCACCACCACCCCCCCTTCCGAAATCTTTCCCTGTATCTTTTCCTATTCTCAGCTCACATCCAAGACTGGCTCACTAAATACATCACACAACAAAATGCAACCCCTTAAAGCCTTTTGAATGTTTAATAGATGAATATTTAACAGCAGTTGACTTTCGCTAATGGGAAACAAGCCAGAGCATACATTTCTGCCCATGCTGGGAATCAGAGTGTGTTCCCACAAAACCTGGATGCAGAGACAAGCAGGCAAGAGAGGAAGCAATCTACAACTCCCAGAGTTCAGAGGACGTTCCCCCTCAGCAAAACCCGTACCTCACCCATTTGTGTGCGACCCTTCCTGCCTTGCTAGCTGCTCAGTCCATGAACCACGAACCGGCCGTGTCCATCATATCACAGCATGGAGCAGGAGAGCAGCTGAGGCTCTAACTGACCTCTGTGATAAAGGGGGCCCATCAGGTTGGTGACCTCTGCATGGAGCCATGAAAAAACAACATTGCTCGTGGAAGCCTGCTTGTGGGAATTCGTCCATGGCTCTGTCAGGGAGATGGAGATGACAATGTCTGATGCTACTACTGCTACAAAAAAGACTGTCTGGGCAGTATTGCCTTGCAGAGATTGGCAGGGAGGGTACAGAGAGCTCTACCTCCCCACTGACCCCAGTGGGTACGTGGTCTGGCCCCCTGACAGGGACTGCAGCCCTAACACACCAGTCATGGCCTTCCCCTGTCCCACAGCGAGCAGGCAGGAGCTGGTGCCTGCAAAGAAAGGGAAGCAGGAATTGGGAGGAAGGAAGCTTTTCTCCCCGCAACCTAATCAAGAGAAGAAAGACGTCTGCCAAACAGCTGATTTCTCTTCCAGTGCGATGCTGCTAACAGTTACGGAGCCAGGCACACCTCTCTCGGGGACTCCGCTGCGTGAGGACTGTTTTCCCTTTTAAGCTGGAAGGAATGTCTGTGCTCTGGCCCCCACAACCTCATATTTTCCACCACAAGGCAATGACCGGTGAGGCCCCATAAGGGGAACAATGACATGAGAGTCTGGGGAAGAGGAAATCTCTACCGCAAACAAGTCTGGAAAATGGCTGCTAGAAGGAAGGGAGCTTGTGTCTGGCAGCGCCCTCCCTGCTGCAGCCTGGCTCTGCTGCTCACTCGAACCCCCCCCTCACACTCACAGCCTCAAAAATATAATGGCCCAAAACTGCACTGTTTCTTAGCACTCTTCCCTCCACCCATCCCTGCAGTGCTTCTGGAAGAAGGGGCTCAATTCCCTCCTGCCGCATCACGAGGCAA
Source organism: Cariama cristata (assembly GCF_000690535.1). Lineage (NCBI taxonomy): Eukaryota > Metazoa > Chordata > Aves > Cariamiformes > Cariamidae > Cariama > Cariama cristata. Next base: position 4,553 of record NW_009634997.1, on the reverse strand, counting down.
AACTGCCAGCTTCTCAGCAGCCACCAGGAACTTTCTTGCTAGCCGTGGCTCCCGGCAAGGCACGGAGGCAGGAGATCAGAGACTGATATGTGTCTGCCCAACCAGCTAGAGAGGCTTCAGCTATAAGCAGGGCAGAGTCAGTCCCATAGGAGGAGAGGAGGTGGTGGTGCTGCTGCACCACAGTTCTCGGGGAGAGGAATCCAGTTAATCACTTTGTATTTGGATAAGAAAATAACTGCCGTGCACAGGGAAGGATCTCAGTGCACATGAATGGTCCTGAATTAAGTTAGTCCCAGAGGACCTGTGGCATGAGATTGGTATCATCCTCCTCACGTGACGGACTGGAAAAGAAAGGCCCGAGGGAGGGGATTTGCTCAAGAACAACCAGAAGAGAGCAGCTCAGATTTTGCTCCGTGGTCTGGAGCCAGGACCACTTCACAGTCTGATACACAAGTCATGCTCCTCGTTGGGGCATGACTCTCCTTCCCAGACTCCGAGTGCCCTGGGCCAAGCTCTGTTTCGCCACAGCTGAGCTTCTGGGAACCACAGTTTTCCATCCTGTTTTGTTTAAAACACAAAAATAAAAACAAGACCAGCACTGATCCCTGAATTTCAACAAGAGGGGGCCGTTCTGTATGTGGGTAGCACACGAGACAAGTCACAGCACCTTAGCAGTGGTCAGAGGAAGCCCTTGCCAACAGGAGGGTGTGAAAGAGAAGGATGACAAGGATGAGGAGGAGTTCCTCCTCAGGGCAGGCAGACAGAGGTGGAGCACTGTCCCTGGCCTCCAGACCAGAGCAGAACTGTGGAGCACAGCCTCCTCCTAGCAATTAAACACAGATGCCATCACCTCTCTCCTCCAAGCACACCCAGGCTCAGCAGTAAAATGAAGGTTTCTCTGCCAGCCAGCATTTTCCCAAAGGCATGCTCCTTCCCCTGCAGTACACAAGAAGTCCAAGTCCATGGAGCCCAGCACCAGAGCCCTGAGATCATCTGCTCCATTTTGGGGTGCACTCACTCAGCAGCGCCCCCCCCCCTCCCCGAATCTGAGCCAGTTTGTGCCATATACAACCTCAAATGTTCCCTTTCAGCCCCTAAATCTGTGATGATCCACAGTTCTTTCTGTGTCATGGTAGTCCCTCTTTTTCCATCCTTCGTCCCCCTAATTTCCCACACTCAGAAGTCCTGCAGATTCTACTGGTCCTGCCAGCAATTTTTGTTGCCTCTTTTTGCGGCCAGCTGGGATGATTTATTTCTGAAAGGAATCCAAATCTGGCACATTTGTCAGCCATCACCTGGCTCCAACAGAGCGAAGAGAAGAGCGAGCTGAGCAGTTGGAAGCAAGTTAGGATTTACAATCCTATGACATCTCTTCACCTCTTCCAGTAACTGGATACATAAGAGGAACATAGAGTGCAGGAGCTGCTGAGGTTAACCAGCAGCCTCCAGCTTCTTGCACAAGAGACCTCAGTAGTTTCGTTCCCATCACTAATGCAATGGATTTGATGATCCCTCTTCCCAGCTCTACGCTTTGGTCCTTCTTTATCTGCCTTCTACCGCAGAACATCACAAAAAAGCAATGGAAGTTGCTATGCGATTGGAGGGAAGCACTGAGTCAGCCTCAGTGCGGGAGGGAGAGTGAGAACAGAATTGGACATAAGCCAGCTGTGCACTTCCCATCTTCTTGCCTTGGTCAAGGGCTTGCTCAGCTCCTTCTTAATACAGAGCAGCTTCAGGGCTGCTCCACCCAACGGCTCTGCTGGAGATGGCTCTGCAAGAGCGAATCCCCAGGGGACAGCGCTCTCTGTCACAGTCATTCCTCTCCTTTGAAGCTTCTTTACTGCATGAAAAGTTACGAGATCCCCTTTACACAGTGGTAACAGTGAGGAAGGGTCAGAATAAACCCCATTATTAGGCATTATTTTGTCTAGACAACTTTTCTTGGTCCATGGTATTGACAGAGCATCCCCTTCCTGAAACCATATAGTCAGGAATAGCTATCAGACTAATGGGAAAATCTGAAAACAGAAGCGAGGTAAAACAAACTTGCAAGAGGGGAGAAGTTTGGGCATGTTGGGGAACTAACCTGGAGTCTACTTACCAGTGGTACATCTGCCAAAAAGGCACAGCTCCATCAAAGGTTAAATTGTGTCCCTGTAGCCAGAGGGAGCTGAAGGCAAGTCTGCCAAAGCTCTGTGGTACTACAACCTTCAAAATGCAAACTAGGATTTCAGGAGGTGGGCAGAGGCAAAGAAAGCTCTCTAGGTTCTTGTAACCTCAGCTTTTACTACTGAAAACCTGACAAGGGTATGTGCAGAAGGGTGTGTGCGCCTACTCATTTGTATTGGAAGGAGAAGAGGAAAAACACTGCTGTAAAAACTAAATTAAAATCCTTGCTGCGAGAGGAACATGGGGAGGGCTGCATAAGCACGCAAACTACAGAGAGAGATGTGCATGGGTTTGCTCTCAGAAACATCACATCAGCAGCAAGCAAATCCCATTAAACTGCAAGGGCAGTCACCCCGCAGCCCCACACCAGGACCAGAGAGTAGCAGTGCTGGGCTATCCGGGATGCAGCACAAGGGGAACTGTGACCCCCAAGTTACGACCAGCTACTTCTTTTCAACTCCTGCTGCCCCTATTATCCCCCAGAAAGCCTCCAGCCCAGGCACCAGCACCTGAAACCATCCCTGTGCAGAGCTAACACCTTTTCACACCTCTCCTGACAAGGCTTCCCTCTGCAATAGGGAAAGCGCTGTAAGTCTCTCTGACTTGCACTTAATGGCTGATCTCTTTACTGAGACAGCCAAGAGGAAGCTCTGATAAGGTGAGAAGGCCATGAGAAAATTGGTAGCATCACTATGAAATACGCTATAAAATCCAGTCACTAGGGTAACTGCCACAGCTGGGAAGAAAGAAGAAGAATTCCGAAGTCTGAGGGTTTCCAGTCTTCCCACAGACGCCCCAAGGATGGGTATCACTCCAGCTATTGGCACCTCAGCTACCTGCAGCCCCTTCGCCCCTGCCCTGCTCCTGCAGCTCGTGCTGAACCTGCTCTTGCTCAAGGTGTTTGGCTTTTTCTTAGGCAAGCTGCTTGTGCTTACACCGGTGTGTCCTCGTGGGTCCCCTGTCTCACTCCTGATTTAACCCAGCATAAACAGAAGGGGAACAAGAGATAAACTACGCTGTGTGGGCTACCGCTGAGGAAGATGGATGGTATTTCCCCGGCACTCCCCCGACCTGCTAGCTTACAATCTGTTGCTCTCACAATACACCCGTTACAACTAGGTTCCTCCTCACAGCAGCGGAGCAGCATATAAAATGAAGGGTAAATGTAATAGAGCAGCGAATAACCTCTGCTGTGCCCATCAGAAGTGGCACGGCCCATACCCACGTGTGCAGTCTCAGGGAAGCAGACTCAGTCACCCCCACTTCTCCCAGAGCAGAGCCCCCCCTTCTCACCCCACGGCCTCTGTGCCAGGCTGACAGCACAGACTCGCCAGCATTTGCAGCCCAAAAGCAATTCTGTGATTAAGAAACAAGAGAAGTGATTATTGATTTCCTATAATTCCTAAATAAGGCTGGGTAATATTTTTCAGACAGAGAGCTAATTCACTGGAAAATACAATTTGAGGTTGACCAAAACTATTTAGAAATTTGTGCTTAGTTTGCGCAACAGCTTTGATTCCAAAATTATTTCTAAGATGAAGTGAACTATTTTCCCTTTTTTATTTTGAAATATATTTCATGAAGTGTTGTATGCAAACTTAAAGGTCAAAGAGAGCAAAATAAAACAACGTTTTGACCAGCTTGGCAACTCTTTGTTTGGTCAGTTCTTTTTTGTGTTGAGAATAAAAAAATTTATTTCAGCTGACCTGAAATGAAATTTTTGGTTTGACTCTCTGATTCAGCTAGGGAATTAAAAAAAAAAATATTCCCATGGCTTTATTCCTAAAACATCATTATTTGGTGTCTAAAGCAACCTACTCTTCTCATTCTTTCATCTCCTTCCATCTGGCTCTTCATGACCGTGTCTGGAAATAACAAAGAACTGTTGCAGACATCTCTCCCCCTCTCTCTGCAATCATGGAATTTTTTCCTGTCTAGTTGGGAAGACTGTTGATGCTGACTCCCATGGCTTGACTTTAAAAAGCAAACAAACAGAAAAATAAAGCCGCAGCTCCATTTGGTGGTTATGATAACCCAGATAGATGTTGCTTCAGGGAAAGCATCCTCTCCTCTGAGTCACTCCAGCAAAGCAAACAGCACTGATTTAACGAGGTAGTTTCCAGTCCGAACCAGGGCTGCAAACACCCTTCTCCATCCTTGCTCTGCTCCGGTCCCCTCTCAAATACTCAGTCCCATCCCATCGCTTCCTGTCCCTCAGACCCTGAGGAGCCTGCGCCTGCCTCCTGGCCAAGAATCACAGAATCATAGAATCATTTAGGTTGGAAGGGACCTTTCAGATCATCGAGTCCAACCATAAACCTAGCATAGCCAAGTCCACCACTAAACCATTTCCCAAAGCACCACATCTACATGCCTTTTAAATG
>NW_009634996.1:0-9939 GCF_000690535.1 Cariama cristata | reverse complement strand
GCCAGCAGTGTGCCCAGGTGGCCAAAAAGCCCAACATCATCCTTGCTTGTATCAGAAATAGTGTGGCCAGCAGGACCAGGGCAGTGATCATCCCCCTATACTCGGCACTGGTGGGGCCGCACCTCGAGTGCTGTGTCCAGTTTTGGGCCCCTCGCAAGAAAGACCTTGAGGTGCTGGAGCGAGTCCAGAGAAGGGTAACGAAGGTGGTGAAGGGTCTGGAGCACAAGTCTGATGGGGAGCGGCTGAGGGAGCTGGGGGTGTTTAGCCTGGAGAAGAGGAGGCTGAGAGGAGACCTGATCACTCTCTACAACGACCTGAAAGGAGGGTGTAGCCAGGTGGGGGTCAGTCTCTTCTCCCAAGTAACAAGTGATGAAGAAGAGGAAATGACCTCAGGCTGTGCCAGGGGAGTTTTAGATTGGATGTTAGGAAACGTTTCTTCATCAAAAGGGTTGTGAAGTACTGGAACAGGCTGCTCAGGGAAGTGGTGGAGTCTCCATCCCTGGAGGTGTTTAAAAGACATGTAGGTGTGCTGCTTAGGGACATGATTTAGTGGGGGACTTGGCCATGTCAGGTTAACGGTTGGACCCAATGATCTTAAGGGTCTTTTCCAACCTAAATGATTCTACGATATTTCCAGATTGACAGAGCAATTGTATTTAGGTGCATTTTCTATTTAATCCCATGGTTTTTCAAGCATAAAACTATGACGCCACCACGAAGAAGAGATCTTATGAGAAAGTAAGTAGCAAGCAGAGATATATACTCATTTCAACCTATGATTTTTCCTGTTAAGTAATAATGGATATCATGTGAAAGCAGTACTGGTAGTGGTATTGAGGGAAATTCTTTCCTGAGACTGTGAAACAGTATTCTGGAATTCCTTCAAAAATTCTGAAACTTGACAAGAGAGAAGTAGCTCTCAGACTCAATATATTATTTAAGAGGGAAAAAGAAAATGTTTTTCCCTCTCTTACAGCACTTGCATCCAGGGAAGACTGAATTGTAATGGAGCACTCAATCCACCTCCAGGTAAAAAAAAAGAATCTTCCACTTATGTTTTTCCCTGTGCCGGGTTTTGGACACAAATAATTGATAGAATTGATTTTTCTTAATGGATTTTTAAATAATAGAAGTAATTCTCATTTAGTTACAGCACAACAGTTATCATAAAAGGCAGGAGTGAACCTAGATTAATGACAAGACCTCTTTTTCATAGAGATTTTTTTCTTCTGAAATGCTATGTTTTTTTCTGGGAATTCAGTGCTCTGAAGTGAATCTTTTTAGCAGATTGGATAGGGATAGCAATCCCTACTAACAGAAATATGCAATTTCTGAAGAATTTCTAGATGGTTTTAATGGCTACAGCTGTGGGATAAATCCTGTGCCATTTCTTACTGCTCTCACTTCTTCCCTTCCTCTAGTCTGTGAATCTCCCATGGTCTATTTCGACTGTAGAAAGATCACTGCAGGAACAACTGGAGCAGAATGTCAAAAAAGTTGCCAGACTCTGGATATGCAGTGTGTAAGTATGTCATGGCTGGATGAAATGGTGCTTCCAGGTTTTGTCTGTGCTCTTGGTGCTAAAATAATTGATCTATCTCATCTATTCCAAATCTACAACACAGATACTGTGCTCTTGTAGCAAAAGCCTAAAACCATGTTATGAAGCATTAACAATGGGAGCCTTAGACCAAAATATAATAAAGTAACATCCAATTTAATTAATAAGATTAGTGTCTACCTTTCTTCAGCTACTGCAGGTAGTAGTAATTAGTGGTGAAAATATCTAGGGCTCTGCCACACACTTTACTTCTTTAGGATAAAATTACTGGCTATAAACCGGCTAGGAGAAATCATTCTTTCTCATACCATGATGCAACTGTGAACTTCTTGCACATCTAATTATATCATTCCACCTACGTGCATGGTAGCCACATACCTTTCTGTAAATAAGTACCATATGAGATAAACAGATTTCAATGTAACTCAACCAAACTGAAAAAAAAAATGACTGATTCTCTTTTTAAAGCTCCATCCAATCACAAATCACAAAGTGCAAGGCTTCTTCAGCTAACACAGAGCAATGTATTTCAAATTTCATAGACTCTAGCAAGAGGAATCAGGATTGGAATACATAAAACATTTATCTTTAACAGATTTATATTCTATTAAATCAATGGCTAATAACTGCCTTTTTGTTCCATTGTACTGTAAGTACTTTGTAGTCCCCTCCCATTTAAGCTGGCAGCAATAAGTCCATATAAAGATATTTTATGAGAATTTAGTCTTCCTTTTTCTATTGTGATTACTTCATTCTGAAATTATTATCTCTTCCTCTTTGCTTTTCCAGTATAGCACACAATGTATATCTGGCTGTGTGTGCCCAGCTGGACTTGTGTTAGATGAGAATGGTGGTTGTATTCCTGAAGAGGAATGTCCGTGTATTCACAATGAAGCCATGTATCAGCCTGGGGAAAAGATCAACGTTGACTGTAACACCTGGTAAATATTCCCTTGGAAGTAGTAGTTCTGGCTCCATCATTTGCTTTCCCAAAGATCTTAAATAGTAAAGCAATGAGGAAAGATTTGGATTGCACATTTCATCCATTGATGGATGGTTTAGTTTTGGATTAAACAATATGAGCAGGTTTCCTTCTGATGTAGGTAGATGGCCAAAGCACAGGATGAAAGGAAATCTTTGGGACTACAGTGTTCATTAAGTATTATCCTACTTGCAGCTAATTCAGAGTAGCAGAGCAGAACTTTGCTTTAATTCTTTACATGAAAAGTGCAAAAGACAATTTTAACTCCAGAATCAATATAACGTTTACCAGGGATGAGTTGCCAAACAAATACTGAGTTGCTGGGATATGTCTACATGAAACAGTGAGTTGCTTTATTATTAAAATGTTTTATTCTCATTCCTAGTATATGCAAAAATAGGAAGTGGGAGTGCACCAAAGATCAGTGTCTGGGCACTTGTGCTATTTATGGAGATGGTCATTATAATACTTTTGATGACAAAAGATTCAGCTTCAATGGGAACTGTGAATACACACTAGTCCAGGTACTGATAATTAGCAATAGTAAATGAGACATAACTTTGATCGTGTCTACAAAAATAATATATTTTAAAATGTTTTTCTCTACCCAGGACCACTGTGGGAAGAGTGGCACAGCCAATTGGACCTTCAGGGTTATCACTGAAAATATTCCCTGCGGCAACACTGGGACAACTTGCGCAAAATCTATCAAAGTTTTCTTAGAGGTAAGAAGGTTTTGCATATAGACCAGTTTTGTTCTGTATCTGTTTAGGTCTTAGGAGAAACCTAGATATCCATTGATCCAAGGAAGCTGGAAAAATATTTAAAAAAGCAAATGAATTTGCAAATTAAGTTTAAATCAGATTCAGGTGAAACATTTGGTAGAGCTTCCCAGCTTTCTATCTTTTCCATTTCCCACTCTATCTTATACCACTCTTGGGCAAACTACAGATCTACCTGAAAATTGCCTTTAGCAGAAATTTAGCCTAGCATGTCAATAGATTATTTTATTCTGTGCAATGTAGTTCCTCCATGACTGCCAAAACACCCTTTTTTGACCTACGCCATTTAAAATATCTTTTTACCACAGTTCCAGGATTTGAACTATATAGTTTTGATTTATCACATCTGGATTATTTGTTTTCCTTATATAAACTATTTGTAGTACTCTTAAAAGCAGAAAAACATGCTTAAGAGCACAGCTGCAGCTATTGAGTTCATTTCTAATCACTTTTTCCTCCTGTTTCAGAGCTATGAACTGATACTTGGTGAGGAGCATGTCAGTGTTGTAAAGAGAGGACAAAATGATGAGGTGCCATATACAGTCCGCTATATGGGTATGTACTTGGTAATTGAGACCACAAGCGGACTGATCCTCATGTGGGACAAGAAAACCAGCATCTTCATCAAGCTCAGCGCTGATTTTAAGGTGCGGAACTAGCAGTTAAATGGCAGTTTGCAGTCCAGATATGAACTGGGCATGAAGTTTGTTGAGAACCTGCCAAGATCCCAAACAGGTGATGTTTCTAGCATTCCTGAAGGACATCCCATGTTGTTTTTCATTACTTGGGTGCTTCAGGAAGCCATGTTGTGATCCTGCTACTGTTCTGAGCTCTGAAGGCGGCTTTCAGTGCCTATTTGACCTGATGGAACTTGTGTTGGCAAACTGCTTTTTTGGACTTGACTTTGTTAAAATTGCCCATTGAACCTTGGTAAAGGTTATAACCTTATTAAAATTACATAGCGGCATGTGTAGAAATCAATTGAGTAGTCTTGATCTTGAAATTAATCCATTGTTTCCAGTTCTCATTGACACATAAATCAAATTATCGTATTTTAAGAACAACGAAGTGAAATATTATGAGTGAAAGCCTTTTGTAAAATGCTACCATGTATTTTTCAAGTATATATCTGCACAGGTGATAAGGAAAATATATTCCTGTTGTTATACTCCTTCTCCTAGTTTATGTTATGTAAGTACTAAAAACTGTAGTAAATGAGGAATTTGCTATCTTATTGTATACCACAGTGACATTTCAATTAGGTATATAAATTAAGTGTAATTTAGAACAAGACATACAAATTTATTTCAGTATCATAAGTTCTTTTGCTGCCTCACCCACTGGCACTTTATAAAAATAGTAGTAATATGGAAAGTATGCACCTTAGATTCATAGAGGAAAACATAGCATCTATTGTAGCCTATCACAGTTTTACATATCTATAAATTTAGAATTAAGGATATTTCTGGATGTGCGAGGAAAATGTAATTTGTTTTTATACCTGTGAGCAGTCATAACAGTAAAGACTTAATGTAAAGGCTATGTGGCTGGACTGGTAGTATTTATGACAGCTTTGTAAGGCTGTTTTTTATATGTACATCTATTGTATAAAACAAGGCTTAAATGAAAAGCTTAGTCGGCTGTGAGTCCTCATTTCCTAACTAAAACCATACCTCAAAGACAGAAAGTTAAAATGACAAAGATGGTTTTATTGTTCAGATTTAAAAGAAGAAAAGTCAATAGCAGTATCTTTCTAGCCTTAGTGGTTGTGTTCTGTTGCTGAGGAAACAAACCATGAAGATGTTCAGGAATGTTAGAATGGAATGGCACCATTCTAAGAGCTGAATTTCAAGTATTCTTTCAGTCTCAGATGTTGTTTCAAGTTTTCTCACATCCATTATTATTTTACTCACTTCCTTTTACAGGGCCAGATCTGCGGCCTCTGTGGAAATTATGATGGCAATGGCATCAATGACTTTACTACAAGGAGTCAGTCTGTGGTAGAGAATGTCCTAGAGTTTGGAAACAGCTGGAAAGTATCCTCTACATGTCCTGATGCTTCCAGCGTAAAGGACCCATGTTCTACCAACCCTTATCGAAAGTCCTGGTCAGAGAAGCAGTGTAGCATCATCAACAGCAACGTCTTTGCTGCCTGTCACTCTCAGGTATTACTAAAGCAGAAGTTTACTGTGTGAAGACTAGGTCTGTGTATTATTGAAGCTGCTACCCTCATACATTGTAACATGCATGCCTAATTCATTAGCATGTTTCACTTTGAATTGTGTCAGAAAAACTTCAATCTGAATCCCACTTAATGGGACAGACTTATAGTCCCTACCTGTAAGAGATAAAAGGACATTTGGTTCATAGGAAATATTGACCTATTACGAAAGAATAATAATTTTGTAATTACTACGTATTTTCTTGTAGTGTGACTTGAATAGAAATTCTCGTATACTGTGTACAAACCCCAAGCTCAATGAAATAATAACATAGTAATGAAGTATTAGCATAGCCTCTATCTGACACTAAGTTCATACCAAACAATGCAGGGTAACTCTGTCCTCTTCCTGTTACCTTAGTTCTTTCCAGTCGCAGAGACCGACATTTTCAAGTGCCGTTGCCCCATATTACTTGGGAACATGAATCTAATCTTCCACTAGGACACAAGTCTGGGTGTATAAAAATCTGTCAATACGTGATTTGGATGTGTCATCTGGCATCACCTCTGGGTTTAACAGTGCATATAAACAAAAGAAAAATAAATTACTGATGTAGGCCTTTCTTCTGAGATACTACAATTTTAACAAAATTACCCTAGCAAAGCTAAGAAAAAATTTAGAAGTCAGGATGTATAGCATTATACTCCTTTTTAATAACAGGTTGAACCAGCAAAATATTACCAAGCATGTGTGACAGATGCTTGTGCATGTGACACTGGAGGAGACTGTGATTGCTTTTGTACAGCAGTAGCTGCCTATGCTCAAGCATGCAGTGAAGTTGGTGTCTGCATAGCCTGGAGAACCCCATCAATCTGTCGTGAGTTTTATGTCATAAACACTTCTTCTGAGAGTGTAGTTAAATGTACAGTGCCTTGCTGATGTCCTTGAACACACTCTGGGTATCTTACGTATGTGCACTATCATCTCACTGTGTAGACTTTTCACACTAAGCTGTTTGATGGTCACACGATTTCACCTATTCAGTCATGGTTTTCCAGACTGTTCAAGCAGCATTGCAGGGATATGATGAACAGACATGAGTCAAAAACAGCTCATTTTTTTTTCTGAACATGTCCAAATTTCTCTTTCTCCTTAGCAATGTTCTGTGATTACTACAACCAACAAGGGGAATGTGAATGGCACTATAAGCCTTGTGGAGCCTCCTGTATGAAGACCTGTAGGAACCCAAGTGGAAAATGCCTCCATAACTTGCCAGGATTAGAAGGTAAAAAGAGCTGAAAGTACCTTTAAGTGAGTACTTTTTATTATATTTTTAATGGTCTTTAATGGAGTGTATTTCCCACGTCGGCTGCATTTCCACCATTCAATTCTCTGCAACATCATTGTATCCACATGAATGTATCCACAGAGAACGGAAATCGGAGTTAAAAACATCTCTGGGATGTCTATTAAGCCACTAAGTCCTTGTCGGTGAGCTCTTCTGATGCTAGTCCTCTGCATTACTTCCTAAAATTATTGGAAAAAATTAAGTAGTAAAAATTCTGACTATTAAAAACAAGACCTGCAAACACATTCCACACAAATAAAACTTATGCTGACTGTATCCCATTCTCACCTTTTCTACCTTCTATATGCCCTTTTCCTTCCTTCAGGCTGCTACCCTAACTGCCCACCAGACAAACCATATTTTCATGAGGATCAGATGAAGTGCGTTCGTCTTTGTGACTGTTATGATAATGAAGATGGAAAGATATATAGACGGGATGAATGTCAGTTATGGTAAGACTTAACATAACAACCTAATTGTGTACAAGGAAAAACAATCAAAACAGCAGTGGGAAATTGCATGTTCCTGTTACATGACAGGACTAGTTTATGCTGCCTGTGTGAAAATAATGCCTTACTATCTAATGCCAGTTTTCTTACTACATTAGTAGTAAGAAGTTCTGAATGTGATTTTATGTTCTGTTGAATTCATTCCTGATTATGTTGTACATCCTCAGCATAAAGATACAAGAACAGTAAAGCCTTTATGACCAAGCTTTCTCTATTTCCCATTCCTATGCAGGAGAAATACTGTTCCAGGAGTACAGATATCTAATGGGGTCTACTTCCAAGGATTTTATTACATTCTTACACTGTTTGTAGTGTTTAGACTCTTTTTCCTTTTTAGCCTTTTTAGTACAAAAACATTGCAAGTGCAAGGAAAGTGATAAGAAGGAAAGAAGAAAAGTCTTCGTTAAGACTTCTACCTGTAGCTTTGCATAATATTTAGCTTCTCTTCTATTTATAAGTTTGGGTTTAATATAAAGAAATATTTTGGAAAACAATGACAAAAAAAAGAAGCCAACATGAACAGGAATAAATATAAATAAAGTGTCCTGTCTCTTGATGCTAGTGTCTGACAGAAAAATGACTAATAAAATTACCTCATAATCAAAAATATGTGCTTTTTTATGTTTTTTATTTCAGTGAATGCACATCAGAAGGTTTGCAGTGCAAGTTTGATGATAAAGGTAAGACAGCTAAGAAGAATTGTTAAGAAAATGAAATACTGGATATTATCTTTTCATAGATACCTGACAATAAACTTCTGAATTACAGCATGCCATTGCATTTATGAAGGGAAGCGCTATAAATATGGTGAACTCATCTACACCACCACAGATGGAACTGGATGGTGCTTCAGTGCAATATGCGACGTCAATCGAACAATAGACAGAAATATCTTTGAATGTGGCACCAATACACAACCCACGTCTACATTTTCTACAAGTCAGCCCACAACTACTGTTTCAGGTATGCATGAATACCCTTTAAAATAACTGAAAAATCTCTGGAAGGGACTGAAAATTGCCTGAAAGGGAGGGCCTTTTCATCAATTAATGGCATATAATTTTACTTGAAAATGTTGACTTCTGCTGGAGCCAACAATTCTTCTAGCAGCTTCAGTTGCTAAAGACAACCGTAATCAAGGATGTAGAAATGAATACAGCATTTCTTATAAACTCAGTTTCCACTGTTTCCCCATGGTTTTTCCAGGAGAAAAAATTGGTAGAGCTTATTAATCATTGCACCCTGGAGAATCTCCTCATTCCCTTGCAAACAAAACCCAGCAATTCTAGACCAACTTCTGAAAACCCAAAAGACAACTAACTGCCATTTTTAAAATTACTGACCACATTAGCGCAAACCAAAGCTAAGAAATCTAGTTCAGGGGAATGCTCAAATTATTTAAAACTATTATTTGGAACCTTTCCTATTTGTATTTAATAATCAAATTAACAGTTTCCTTCTACTCCTGAAGTACACATCTACGTTTTTCCTATAGTTAGCTCATTATAGTGACCATGTAATTCTGAGAAACTATGACAGAAGTTTCCGTAAAACTATACAATACTACAGCAAGAACTGAATATTCAGCTTCAAGTATTCTATTAAATAACATTCATATGCAGACAGTGGTATATATTCCACACGGTTATCTTCATAATGCTAGAAATATGAAATCTTATTAAAATAAGTAGAAAATACTTACTAGATTATGTATTTCATCTATATTGTATATGGATATTCTATATTAGAATGTATTATATACAAAATACATGTGTTAAATATATTTTCTATATTTATAAATATATTACATGTTATAATATTAAAATAAGTAGAAAAGTCATTAATCTGTAAAAATATTTTAAAAACTGTTGTTATGTAGTTAAGTGTAAATAAGTACAGATATAGTACTAAGAAGAATAAAACCTCCTCTTACTTACACCATAGCAATTCTGAGATCACATTATCCTATGTATTCACATTGCACACAAAGGATACCATATTAGTTATAGCTACCTACAATTTTTTAATAAATGTCACATAAAATGCCACTAGAAAAATAATATAGACTTGAGATGAAAACCTACCTGAGAAATGAAATTCAAGACTGACAAATTAAAACACAATGTTAACATACATATTACATACAACATTAAAATGTATGGAAGATGAATAATTTTTTGGTGGTTATTTCTTTAATAAAAACAAAAAAGACTTATTTCCTTCTTTTAATTCAGTTACAACAAGGACATCACAAGTCTCAACAACAGGTTACCAGACCACGTCAACTCCACCAGAAATCACCACTGTGGCAACCCAGACTCCAACATCACCGACTACTAAGTCCACCCTCACCCAGGTAGAAAGAACAACAACTGCTGGCACCACAGTGGTCTTCAGTACCTCTGCCCCACCAACACGAGGCACAACCATCATGACTAACTTATCCACCACATCCTCAACTACAGAAAACTCCACCATAGCAACACAAACACCAGCACCATCAAGTACTCCCTACAGCAGCCCCCAAGAAATAAAAACAACCCCTACTGGCAGAATGACGAGCACGTCCAGGGCCACCACAGGAAGCACCACAAT